>NC_071353.1:126165638-126390638 GCF_943734655.1 Sabethes cyaneus | reverse complement strand
CTTCAAATGTTCGGAGTGGTTGGCAGAGACGTGATGCCGAAATGCAATAAAATTCCATCCGGCAACAACGGCCGCAAGAAACAGTTGGAGATCTCTTTTACTGTCATGAAAGTTTTACCGAATGGCTGTGGAAATTTATTGTAATAGTTTGTAAAGTTGCTCTGGTGATGTTGTAGCACCTATCTTACACCTAACGAAAGAAACAATTTTCTCGGTAAGTTACAATATCCGCTAGAGGATCAATGAGTGTACACTGCGGTTGTTGCTTTCGAAATAATGTGCGGTAGCCACTAGCTTTTATGTTTAGATTGATTATCCCAGATAAATTACTCTAGTGTTTAGCTTACAAAAAAATAAGATTAGATTTGTTTTAATTACATTGATTTTGCTCGACTTTGGGTGATCGATTTTACTGTTAGTAACTATCGAAAAAAATAAAAAAGGCACTTACTTACCCCTTCCGGCATCCGTTCGGTAGGATGGTTCGTCCGGATCGTGTCGCTGAGGATCGGGTGCCGTATTCTGCGGATGTACGATGCTGATGACACGTGGGATTTCTAAAATGAAAAACGAACATTTTTTTCTATCGTATCAAAAAGTTCAAAACCAGTTCGAAAGACGGGTGTTATCACTTACTTATACAGGGTGCAATATGGGATCTACTTTGCTGGTATCCTCGGGCACACCGATTGCAGGTAAGCCCCGTGACTCCGTCTTTGCATGGACACTGGCCTGTTGTATGGTTACAAGTTTTACCCGATGATCCAATGGGATGGCAGTCGCAAGCTGCAAGGAAAGAAAAAATATAAAAAAGATACTTAAATGACAATTGTTTACGGTTTTATATTGTCATATCAAATTATGCAATTAATAAATATTTTGTCGTACAAGATTTATGATAAGTGGCATACATTAGGGTAATTATATTCAAATTAATATCAATTTGAAAATCGATTGAATGTATTCATACTCGCTGTACAAACCAGTTTTCGAAAAATCTCCGATTGGAGCCATGCTGCATGGGAAAAATGCTTGTACAACTGACCATAACTGATTTACATTTTCGCCAAATTACGATCAGGGTTTGCCCGGAGGCTCGGAAGAAATAATTTTGAAAATTAAAAATAAAGGAGTATGAACACCTTCTTCCTGCGTCGAGACATCACTCGTCAAAGAACATATCGAAGCAAGAGTGAGATGCTATCGCCGGCTTTCGCACAGGTTATTAAATTATAACTAGTTATTAAATTTAACCTACCCATTGCCTCCGGTGGTTTTATCGAAAATTCTGCTTTTACAGTGTTGTGAAGATTTATTCAATGGTTGATTCATTGAGAAGTGCTGCGGCATGTCACAACCAGCAAGAAGTAGCTATTATTTATCTTATCAACAGGTTGAAATCATCTTTATCCAACACATTCATATCATGAACAGAAAATTTTGCGGGTGGTCGTTATTGAATTTTAATGAATGTTACGCTTGAAGAGCATAAATATGAAACTTTGAAATTTAAGCCGGAATGAAATTAATAATATGAGCTTAACGAATGCATCCTATCCTAAGTAACATTTTTGTTGTATGGTAGTTTATCAAATTATTGTACAGCTAATTTCCGTGGAACAAGTGCTTTATAAGCCAAAAAAATGATACTTGGGATAGAACGAAATGAACGCGAGGAACAAATAAAATGCTGCTATTTTGAATGAATGAAATGAATGGTTATTACAAGAGAGGAGACAGACATTTGAGAGTTGAGACAAATGATAAACTTCAATTGCTACTATTGCGTGAGGATCAATGTTTGGAAATACCTTGGTCGGCTAGAAAGAGGTTAGGGAGGATAAGTCCTCCCCAGGAAGTATTTAGTTTCCATCCCCGTAGAAAAGAGGCTTAAACTTAACTTAACGTAATTAGGTTAACAACCTAATTATATCTAACAAAATGCAATGTTGCAAATCGAGCGAGAAGTCAACGTTGTCTACTCTCACGCGAGTAAATATGGGATGCATAGCAGTCAACATTTACGCCGCATTCGCAAGCGTAAAACAAATAGACACCGTTGCTCTGTGCAGACATTCTGCTACCCACACACTCGCGCACGCACATCCTCACATCGTCTTTCTGCATAGCTTATTTGCGAGTCAAATGAGTCCTGAGCAATCAACTGCCTGTGCGGTCTAGTGGCGCACTGGGATACAGATTTTGTATTACTTTTTCTTTTCTTCTTCATTCTCGCCCTCGATTCTACTCACGGGTGGGATTGCAAACACTTGCGTGAAATCGGTTTCAGCAGCTCGGGCTGCAACGACGAACGAGAGCGACGACCGTAGCTATTAGCTAAACGCACACTCGCAAAAACTCGTCGCAATGTATGAATACGTACGAGCGAGAGTCCGAAAGGGATGTTTATGTTGGCGCGTTCGTTAGAATGAGTACGTGCGTGTAATAAAATTAGACCACATGAGTGTGGGCTTCGCAACACTGATAAAAACTCTAGTAAAATTAATGTAATGTAATTAATTAAATTAAAATTAAAATTTGTGCAAAGTATTGTTCATCCTTTGCACACATTAACAAATCCCTGTTCTGCTTCACAAATCGAACAAACTTGGGCAGGTGGCAGCACCGTTTCGCGCAAATAGCGGCGCAAATAGCGAATAGTCGAATAGTTTCTACTATATCCATTAAGAATGGATTATGATAAGATAGAGAGAGAGAGAGAATAAGATAGAGAGAATGAAAGAAAAAATATCAGGGAGAATGAGGTAGAACGATAGAGAATGATGTAATGAAAGAGAGAATGACATACCGTGAGAGAAAGAGAACATGAATCAAGGATAGTGAAAGAAAATAAGAGAGAGAGAGAGAGAGAGAGAGAGAGAGAGAGAGAGTGAGAGAGAACTCACTATCTTGAAGGAGAGAAAAAGAGAGCGGAAGAGAGAGGAGAGGAGAGAGAGAGGACACGCGAGAGAGAATGAGAGAGTGAGATTGAACGATAGAGAACGATAGAGAATGATAGAATGAAAGAGAGAATGACATACCGTGAGAGAAAGAGAACATGAATCAAGGATAATGAAAGAAAATAAGAGAGAAAGCGAGAGTGAGAGAGAACTCACTATCTTGAAGGAGTGAATAAGAGAGCGGTAGAGAGAGGAGAGGAGAGGAGAGAGAGAGGACACGCGAGAGAGAGAATGAGAGAGTGAGATTGAAAGAGGGAATGAGAGAGAGAATGAGGGAGAGGATGAGAGAAAGAATGAGATAAAATGAGATATTCAATTGGAGAGAATGAGAGATAATTTGTAAAGAAGCAAAAAAATGAGAGAATGAGAAAATAACAAAATAAAAGAGAACGAGAGAATGACCAAATGACGGAATGAGCGAATGAGGGTATCAGAAAATGAGGGAATGGTAGAATGTGGAAATGAGGGAACGAGGGACCAGTAGACTTGAAACATTTGAAATTGAACTTGATATTAGTTTAGATTTTGGAATTAACTTTGCTCTTTTGTTAAAAATTGGAATTGAAGTGGAACTTGAATTTCGATTTGTATTTGGAATTGGACATGAAACTGGACTAAAATTTTGTAAGTTTTGACTTGAAAGCTGACCTCAAATCAAACTACAAATTGGACATTGAATTAAAATCAAAATTGGATATGAATTTGGACTTCAAATTCGAATTGAAATCAAATGTGAAATAGAATTTAACATGGGACATGAAATTGTGCTTGAAATAGGACTTAAATTGGACTTGAAATCCAATTTAAACTCGCATTGGTCTTAACATCGAAGCGGAAATTAGTCATGAAATTAGAAATCGAATTTTCCCTAAAATTGGACTTAGAATTGGACGTGAAATAAGACATTCAATGGAAGCTCAATTGAAATTAAAATTGTAATTAAATTAGACTTGAACTACGACTTCAAATTGAAGCTGAATTTGAAGCGATTTAGGATACAAGCTTTCTTTCATATTGAATTAGCAATTGGACTTTAAATTGTACTTAAAGTTGTATTCAAAGTTATTCTTCAATTTGGGCTTCAAATTGGACTTAACATTAGTCAAAAATAGGAATTGGAATAAGACATAAAATTTCACTTGAAATAGGACTTAAATTGAACATAAAAATGGAATGGAATTAGTTTTTAAAGAGAACTTAAAATTGAACTTGAAATTGGACCTTAAATTTAACCTAAAAATGGAATTGGCAATTGGGCTTAAAATTTCATTTGAGGCGTGATCTACTTTTAACACAAAGGAGAACAAAGCAAAGCCGGTGCGTTACATTCCCCTTTCCGAACTAGACCTTCGGTAACTCAGTTATAGTTACTCAGGACATGGTGGAAATAAGAAATGTAGGAATGAGGGAATGAGGGAATGAGGGAATGAGGGAATGCGGGAACGACGGAATGAGGGAATGATGCATTGAGGGAATGCGACAAGGAGAAAATGAGGAAATGAAGAGACGGATGAATGAGGGCATGAGTGAATAAGTGACTGACGGAATGAGGGATGGAATGATATTTTTTCCTTGTTAGGCACATTGTCTACTGCGACCATTTGTTTGATTTATTGTGGCATGATATTGGTATTAATATAGATATTTATTAAATAAACTCAACCGGCTGGATGGTTTAATTGAAATTCAAGATTTTGGAATTAATTTTGATCTTTGATTAGAAATTGAAATTGAAATGGGACTTGAATTTCGACTTGTATTTGGAATCGGACATGAAACTTGACTTCCTGGCTGAGAAAAGTCACCTTGAGTTGCCCAAATTATGCATCCTCAAAGTTGCATAAAACCCCAGCACGTTTTGTTTAGTATTACATAGTGAACTTAATATGTATTAAAAAACCAATAATTGGGGATGAGGGAATGAGAGAATAAGTGAATGAGGCAAAGAGGGAATGATGGAATATGGTGATGAGAGAATGACGGAATGGGAAAATGAGGGAATGAGAGAATTAGAAAATGAGTACAATTGCGGGGCTAGTGTTATGATCCTATCGACTATTACAGCATCTCCTAGTCAAGATTCGAACATGCAATGAGTGGCTTGTTAGGCCAGTGCCGTACCTCGTAGCCAACTGAGAGTCGGGATATAGATGGGAACAGGAGACGTAAAAATTCGACGACTATGGTAGTCCAGACATAGCAATACTGAATGACAGCATAGTGACAATGGTTCTCGATAGCAAATCTCTTTGGAACGACGCAACGCGATGAGGCACAGACGTGCAAGGCGGCTTGATCTTTGCAGGTTGCAAAGTTGGTCTTGTGCAGCCATGAACCAATTTTCCAAGCAGCACAATTTAAGCACTTTTAGTTGAATCAACATTTTTATGACCTGAATTAGTTATATATCGGTTGCGAAAACTAAAACTACTTCGTGACAATTATCCCAAGTAACAATTTGGGTTTTATTGCACTTTTATGATGGCATTTAAGACCAAAATTGGTTTTCTAGACCAGCATAAGAGAGCAATAAAACTCACATTGTTGCTTGGGATGTTAGTAGGGCTAAGGAGAGATAATTATCATGTAGCTACAACGAAAGACTTACAGAATAACTTGCATTATGTTTTGATCTTGAAGCAAGGTCAACCAGTTTGAAGTGATGAGTGGGTTAGTTGATTTCTCATTGCTGGTAGGGCTTGAATGAAGCATCGGAACCATATTTTTCGATATAGGTACATATATCCTGATACTTTCTGGTGACCAGATTTGGATCTAAAATTTGTGGTAAAAGCTCGTCCAATTTAAGCTACTGGAAATTACTAATGAGCAAAATGGATTTTGTGGCTTGTCCCAAAAAATATAATAAATTGCTTCAATCAGATTTACGGGGGAAACTTTTTTTTTCAATTTTTTCACCAGTGGTTAAGAAATCCTGTTCCACACTAAGCCCGGAGAGTCTTAGCTGCGGCACTACCGAATCTATGTTGTGGAATATGTTTCATAGCAGAATGGATTTGTTACAAGTTATAAAAAAAGATCTAGGAGAACCTCAAGGTAGTAAATTGGGATCTCTCGTATTATGATGCGTAATAACGAAGTAAAACTTCGCATTTTATCGAATGCTCAAAGAACTTTGGTATATAATTTGAACGATCAAAACCTATAAGTTTTTTAGAAAGATGTTTTCAACAGCATTGGTTGTACAGCATATCGAAAACGGCAGGTGAATATTACATTGAAATAGATATCAGGCAAGCAAAAATGGTTTATTTGAATTGTGAATAAAAATAAGCACGTGTTATTTAATTCAAATTCACAATTGGTGATCGGTTCGTTTGCTTTCCGTTCTCAACAGCCGAGATAGACGAACAGACAAACAGCAGTTTTAATTTTTATGCAGATTTACCGGAAATTTTATAATAAAAAATTATTGATACATTTGCAGCTTCAGCCAATTTTGCCCTCCCATCATGTCTGTTGACGTATCTTTCATTGACTTCGATTCGCGTCCACCGCAGCACTTCTCGGATATAACACCTCGTTTGTGCTTTTTTTTCGCCCTGTTGTACCATATTCATCATTTCACAACTACAGGTCCTCAGGAATGCAAAATGATTTATGAGCTTCAAGCTCATAAAGTTATCTAGAACCCGAGGCAGCCGACAGGCTTTACAGCTTCCCGGATTGGTTTGGGCCGTTTTTTATGCACGTTCTTGCCCGGTTCAGAACGAAAGTTTCGCCGCATTGTGTGAGTATTGCGTCCTGTTTCAGTGTGTGTCCATCGCAGATATTGATCCAATAAGGGACCGACTGCGCTGGCAGCAGTAGACGGGAAAATGATTTAATGGTAATTTGATATAAAACGACGTGTTATGATTAATTTATGTGGCCAGTGGTGGAAATATTATAGTGATTTATCACAGTTCATGATAGAATGTCGAACTTCTGTTTTAAGTAACTGTGGAGAACTGTGGAAAAGCAGTGTCATTGAAATAGTCTAGCTTTAAAAATTGATTTATTGTCAATAATACCAACAGTTGAGTAGTGGCAAACCAATCAACTTCCGTTAAAGCTTACGCTCACTGATGACGCACATGGCGGTGGCTGGAGGTTAAAATCTGTTTAAATGTTTTGTATAATTCCCGCATTCAATCTTGTACACACAACAGACAGTGCAATTAATTAGTGTCTTTCAGTGATCAAAATAATCCGATACAATATTAATTTCACAATATATTTTCAATCGATCCCCTTCCACTGCTGAACATTGGAACCAATTCGTTTCTCCTCCTACCTATGCGGCGGAGGTGAAAATATCCCAACTATACCTTCTTTCGTAGCTGGACATTTTATCGCACACACTGCCGTCGCGGCCCACACCCGATCGATCCGAGCCATAAATCGAACGGTCAAGCACGGACGGACCGCAACGAGCATTTCGTTAATGTCGTCCATAAAATTGACCATTAAGTTGAAAAATTTATCGGTCTGTTTGTTTTCCTATATGGCCGAATGCTGGTTACTTGCGATTTATTTGCATCTTTCGGTGAATCTTCATCAGCAGCGCGCCAACAGATAGGGGTGGGTGTCGTCGAAACTAAGCTTTCGGCAGGAAAGCGAACCCTGCCGGCCCACATATCATCGCTGAAGCTGCCGATTTTTATCTCCGTGATGGGTAAGCTGCCGGCTGGCCACTGTCTGAAGATGGTTGCGCACGAAAAAAAACTATGGCAAAAAAAAACTGAAACTGTCTTGAATGGAAACAAAAATTTGAATCGTTCAAGTGCCAATTTGGTGATATTTACGCTGGTTTTTTTTTGTTGCTTCCAAACGAGTGACACTCAGAGGAGGAGCTGGTTGGACGCGTGCTGTAGAGATCTTACACTTGATACCGAACTGGTTGGACATGTAAGGAGAGCACAAAAAGTGTGTATAAAAGTAACGAGACAAAGATAAATCTTTGCGATACGGTTGGACGAGAAATTTGTCACAAGATTTTACTGCTCGGCAAAAAGTTTCCAGCTCGTTTCAGCTTTTTATTTTCTCTCTTATTGTTTTCCCGTTGAGTGGAGTTTGCTAGTTGGGAAGTGAACATTCACGATTGATTTGTAGAAATATATTGAACATGAACATATAAGTTGGAATGTCATTTGAAAACAGATCTTTAATCCCAATTATGGATCAAGTCCTAGACGTTTTGCGCAACGAAGTGAGATGCATTGAAGAACAACAAAGTCTGACTAAAGTAAATTCGGATGCCCCTCGTACGTCACCGAAACACCTCTTGTGGTAGTAACTGGAACCATTTGACATTACCTTGTTAACACGATATATTTGACGTGGTTAACGACTGTATTCAATAATCTTTTAGACTTAGGTTTTTCCGGCTCATCAGTCATCATCAGGAGAGTGTCCCAAAATAGCACTATGTCAGAAAACCAGGGGGCTCACCCATCAAATGATAGCTTAGGGTGTCACAACAAAACTTTTATATGACGTCAACATTGGTTACCGCGATTTAGGGGTCGCACATTTGAGTTTTATGAAAAAATGGCATTTTTCCGGAGTAGATTCAGAAATTTTTTTTTTAGAAATGTTAAAGTAGGTGAGAAAAGGTACTTAACTATTTTTTTCACAATCATTGTACCGTGAACGTACCATATTCTGCGCAGTTAAGATATTTTTTGATTCTTCCGCTATTATAAGTATTCTAGGCTTAAATTAATAACGTTGATAGCAGCAACGTGTCGTGCTACGTTCTATAGTATCTGGTAAAAAACATGGAAATTAAAAATCGACCAACAATTGCGTATATTTTTTGTTTTGTAAACTTATCCACGGTGCCTAATTCTGTGCACTCTTTTGCCCATGTTCCTAATTCTGCGTATGTTTGTTCCTAATTCTGCGCACCTAAACAGTAACAATAAACACTCATACCATGTTGTTTATGTCTTTATACGCTAAAAGCACGTCAAAAATCCGGCATTTGCCATTACCATAAATAAATCCATGATTTGGCGTTCTTGTGCTGTCCAGGTGGCACAATTTTAAATATTTTATTGTCGATAACATGAAGTGCGAGTTGATTCGGGTTTTCTGCATACTGAATATTACACTTTAGACAAATATTAAAAATTATGTTTTCATGTAAAAACCACTTCGCCACTGCCTGACAGCTCCATGAAGTAGGACATTTAAAAAAGAATCAGAAAGCATGGTTCCATAAATTGGCGCTCGTAGGTTCGGACCCGAGTCGCAACACAGGATTCCAATCAATGCAAGTTAAAGGTTCTACTTGAATTTTCATGCCTTTATACCTCAGCCATTTGGGTGAGGTATTCTTTCGCCATTTCTTCGAAGGATACGTTACTGCGCAGAATTTGGAACATGAATAAAAAATCTGTGCCTAAATCTGCGCACTACTGCGTCACATTTTTCCAACGAAAGCAAGGCATGCAGTTACTCTTTTTGTCTAAAACATGACTAAAACTAATTATTCTTTCTAACTATGCTGGGTAATTTGATCATTGCAAGGAATTTCGATCATAAATTTGTTAATTTTCTAGAATGCCAGTTTTAGCGTTGGCGCTAACGACGTTGTTTTCTGACATTTAAAATACTTTCAGTTTCAGTTTAATTTATTTCGCAGTCAAATATTATGGCCCTTTTGTGAATAATGGCGTAATATTCAACAGGCTTTTATAAAAAAATAACACAATGGTCATAGTTATGCACAATGTTGAAAAATACATATATTAAGAAAAATGCACAGAATTAGGAGCTGCGCAGAATTAGGAGCGGTCACGGTAATATCAATCAATCTAATTCATTCATAAAAAAGTTATGGTGGCATGTCGGGAGTCATATTTGGTTACAAAAATTTATTAAATTTTTCAAAAATTTAAAATTTTCGAAATTTCATTTAAATAAACGTCAAAACGTCAAAGTAACGTACGTATACTATATAGACGTATACTATACGTCAGAGTAACGTACGTATACTATTTATGACGAACAACTTTGGCGAAGAAAGTATGGACGTATGTTCAAATCTTACTGAGGAATTCACGTTTTTCTGAAGGCGGGACCAAACATATTTTCGCAATTTTCAAATTTTAGTAGTTCCACGTGAAAAAGGTAAATGAAAAAACTTGAAGTATTTGTTCTAAACGTTACCTAGGTGTTTCATAGGAAGAAATATGCACCTTCCACAGAATTTAGCACCATTTAGGTTCAAGAATCACTTTAAAAAAGGGCGTATTTATTTTAATAGGTACTATGTTTGAAAAATCGTATCTCCCGAAACTAGGGTTGCTCCAAAATGATGCCTAAGCGTGAGTTGTAGAAAATTGAATATTACACCTGAAAAAATAAACTCTGAAATTTTTTGACCCTTTTTGTACTACCATCAGTAGATGGTAGAATCAACAAGGTGTATTCAGGCAAATTGAAATGTAATATTTATTCTAGTTGCTACCATGGTAATATAACACGGATAACATTTGAAAAAAGCACATTTAAAATTAAAAAAATAAAATATTTTAAACTTTTTTTTAAATATCTTAAATACGGCTGCATTTAGAAGCTAATTATTATTTGGAACACGTGTTGTCAAGCACATGTGAAGTTGTTCTTCAAATTACATATATGTATAACGAGAAATATAAGCATAATAATAAGAAATATAATAATAATCTTAGGTTACAAAATATTCATAAAAGTCGTTGTTCTACAAAATCCTTTGATAAATGTTGCACCACTTCAGAAAAAGTCTCAAAATGCCCACTATTTTCCAAAAAAAATCGAAGTTACCATTTCCTGTATATTTTAATTTTACATTTTTTCCTGACTTTAGAACATAGTGAATTTTTTTTCAGTGTTTATTTTTTCAGGTTTAAAATTCAATATTCAAAAGCTCACGCTTAGGCTCCATTATGGAGCAAACCTAGTTTCAGGAGATACAATTTCTCAAACATAGTACCTATTAAAATAAATACGTCCTTTTTAAAAGTGATTCTTGAGCCCAAATGGTGCCAAATTCTTTGGAAGGTGCATGTTTCCTCTTATCGCAAACGTAAGTAACGTTTAGAGTAAATAGTTCTAGTTTTCTCATTTACCTCTTTCACATGAAACTGCTAAAATTGGAAAATTACAGAAATGTGTTTTGTTCCGCCTTCAGAAAACGGTAAATATCTCTGCGAAATTTAAAGATACGTCCTTACTTTCTTCGGCAAAGTTGTTCGTCATAAAATTTACCATCTATACAGTATAACTACGTTGCTCTGAGACACTGTTCGATACCCTGTTTTGACGTTTATTTAAATGAAATTTCGAAAATTTTAAATTTTTTCCGAATTCAATAAATTTTTGTAACCAAATATGACTCCAGACATGCAACCATAACTTTTTTATGAATGTATCAGATCCCAATGATTGTGAAAAAAATAGTTAAGTACCTTGTTTCATCTATTATAACATTTCTAAAAATATTTTTTTTGATTTTACTCCTGAAGAATGCAATTTTTTTATAAAACTCAAATGTGCGACCCCTAAACCGCGGCAACCAATGTTGACGTCATATAAAAGTTTTGTTATGACACCTTAAGCTATCATTTGAGGGGTGAGCCCCCGGGTTTTTTGACATAGTGCTATTTTGGGACACTCTAATCATCAGTCTGACTGATGAGTCGATAAAACCTAAATCTAAAAGCTTGTTAACGGGAAACTAACAGCCATTGACTTGTCGTCGGCGAGCCCAATTTCGGAAGCAGTTTTTGGGCGCAAAAGCGGGGTTCTGTTTATAGAAATATATTCACAGCATTATTCTTGCTAATCTGAACACAGCGAACATATTTTCACGAACAAAATTTTTGTTTCAAACAAAAAAACTGCTTTTGAAATTTGCAGAGTTGACTAATTTCACCTTAACATGTTTATGAAGAACATCTGGTGCAGTTTTGTTAAAATATTCCATCACGTTGCGGAGCAGTACAGAATGAAGTATTCCACCACGCGCACATATAAAGATTTTTTGACATTAGCTGGGGCCCTCGCTGAAGCTGTTTGCAGTAGGAATAATATCAACAACAATAAATTCCAAACTCCCGGATCCTCTCCTCCACTCTTTGCTCCCCTCTCACTCCTACATAATCGAGCCCCAGCTAATGTCATTCTCGTTAGTGACGAAACCGCAAATTACTTCATGGAACTCAAGCGACGTAGAAAAATTTTGCACAAGCACCTGAAAAATCCAGATTGGTCTGGATCTGAGAGAGAAGCGCCAGCCGGGATTGTTATTGTGCATCGAACTGTCAGTGGAAACCGGGTAAGAAATGTTAGTGTGAACCGGGCTAGCTTGATTGAAAAAAAACAGGGGAAGTATTTATTTGCGTTGAAATATCAAACCCCTCGCAAACCGGAATATGCTGACCACGACTAAAATACACATATTTAAGTCGTGATGCTGACTTGATTTAAATTGTAGTATTTGAATTTTTTGCATCAAATATAAGAAGAAAAAGACAACGACAACAATCAATCTGTCACTGAGCTGGCGCCTCTCTCTGAGGTCTGGATCAAAGTTGGCTAAAGTGTTAAGAAGAGCCTATGTGCTGAAGGCGGCAAAAAAATTCTACGCCCCTTGTGAGCGGCCTTCCGGCAGTTAACCGGAACATTCGGCATGGCGGACGAAAACATGCGTGTAGGTATGTTTTTGAGTTCTTTCTTCGTTTTATTTATCAATTCCTCCTCAGTTTTCGCGACAAAATTGGTGGAGTAGATCTTATGCTTTACGTTTGCCCAGAAATTCTCGATGGGACGCAGCTGGGGGACGTTGGGCGGGTTCGCCGACTTGAATACCAGCCGCTCCATATCCTCCAACGATCGCTTCGAGTAGTGGGCCGAAACCAGATCCGGCCAGAACACCGCGTCTTTGCCCTTCTGGCATTTCTAGATGAACGACGCAACTTCTGGCAGGCACTTCCTACTATAAATTTCCCTGTTCACGGCCAGTCCGTAGCGAAAGAAGCGCTTCTTTGGCATCCCCTTCTCGCTGATTGCTAGCCACAGCAGCACATTCTTGGGGAACTCTGTGTGTGTGAAATGAATTTCACCTTGGAGCTCACTACTTCGTGGTAGAAGTAAAATACGGAGTGCCCTGCCAGTCGTTTCCATCTAGGAAGAAATTGATCTCGTCGTCCATCACCACCGTCACGACGCGATTCGCCGGAAAAATCGTCTTGACCATCTTATTCAGCCCCTGCCGCTTCCATTGCCGTCATTGCGTACAGCTACGAGACCAGAGGACGGGACTGCGGTTTCCTGACATGTATGTCAATGTACGTCAGGTACTTTTTCACTGTTTGGCCGGTTCCGCCGACCTTCTGGCCAAGCGCACGCAGTGATGTAGCCATTTTTCCCTCGGTCTTCCTCTTGAGCATCCTTTGAAGCTTCTTGTCGCTCAGGGTCGCCGGCCGTCCGGAACCGGGCTTTCTTTCGATGCTCTGATTGTTGTCCAATAGTGCCAAGATGTTGTAGACGCCGGAACGGGCGTACCCGGCGTTCACAAAGTGCCGCACGATGTCCGTTTTCGATGCGGCGGGGTACCGTTCTTTGAACGCGCACTTCTAAACGGAATAGCTTCACTGTTTTCGCCATCACGGTTAGAGTGCGACTGATAGAGCTGTAGAATTTTTTTGCAAGTAAGTTAATATCGTAATCTTCCATGGGAAATTTATCAAACTAAATAACTGTCTTAGTTTTTTTATCTCCATCCGAAAAAAAAGTCCATTTTTTATCAAGGCATACGTTATATCGATGTACACTAAAGTTGCTTTTTACGCGATTATTTTTACACGAATTTCGAAATTTACGCGGTTTTTACGCGAATTTCGGAATTCACGCGGTGATTTTTACGCGACTTTCGGAATTCACGCGGATGTGCTCAAAACGTCTATTTTTTCGCGTAGTATTAAAATCCACAAAGTTTTTTACGCGAAATTTTGTTTTTTATGCGAATTTTGGAATTCAAACGGTTTTTTACGCGAATTTCGGAATTTACGCGGTTTTTTATGCGATTTTGATTTACGCAGAACGTAAAAAGCGTAAAAAGCGACTTGAGTGTAATCGGTTGAATGGAATGGTGCTCTTTTCTTTTACGGTTTACTTTTAAGACATCAAGTTCGTATAGGTTCAATATTCAAATGTTATCATGGATCGGAGGAAAGAGATAGTTCTACATTTTTACAATATCTGGGATCTTCAGGGCCTGGAAAAAAAATTGGGTTCGACTCCGGTTATAATCAAAAAATTAACCTGACACTTACAAGCGTGATGTATCGTTGATAATTGAATAAACCGGATCTGTTAATTAGTGATGGCTTTCACTGAATAAACTGATAGCAAAAGTGAACAACCAAGCAGATTAGTTGAACGTCCAAATATTACTATTTGATGATTAAATAATCAACAATCATTGGCAAATATTATTATATCCGATAAATTCAAGCCACAGAGTGGTCTGAAGTCATACTTAAAAATCAACCAACCGACCAACAATTCAATATCTGCTACTTCACCGAAAAAAAAACTATAATGGCCGCCATATGCAAACAATTTTACTGAAATTAAATCTTCCGTCCGATGATCCATAACTCAACCGCCAGCCATCCACGCACCCATTTGTTCTGCACTGTGTTTCATTCAATCATTTGTGAAAATTAGCCAATCATTGCCATATTTTATGTGTGTGTGCACCGTATTTCCATCCCATCGGGCAACCCCCGCAATAATAGTAGGTAGCCGCACGTTCACGAAATACGAAAATTTAATCAGCCGGCAAGCCTGGGTTTTATTTATCGCTGGCACATGTTTCCGATTTACCAATTGTTGTACACTACATAGGTACAGGATGCGAAATTCACCCTCTCGGTGCCGGTGCGAACGGGCGTGCGCGGGTGGTAGGTCGGAGGTAGATTCTGCCGTTGCATTTATTAGTACCGCCAGCCATTTACAATGCGATATTGGATTTTAATTGTTTACCTTGGATCAGTGCAACCGGAGGGAACTTTCGAGTTCCCGGGAACGGTTAAGGAAGCTCGAAGCGAAATTTGGACAGCGCATTGATCGTTGTTTTCACTCGTGAGACTTCAAACGGATGACCCCGAAACTGTGTGCATGATTTAATGTTTAAGGCTTTTCAATTTCTCGTCGCATGATGCCGAGATTTGCACTTTTTTCTTGTTTGGAAGGTAAACTTGATTGTAGAAATCAAATTTATCTAATTATTTGAACAACTATATGATGAACTTCTAATGAAAAGGGAAAAAATGTAATGCAATGAGTGAAAAAGAAATGAAAATTGATAGTGTAAGTAGTAAAGTGAATCGTAAAACAGAAGTGAGAGCAAAACATAGCTGAAAGGGAAAGGAAAAGGAAATTAAAGAAGGTCAAAATACACCAAACAAACGAAACAAATCTGTCTGAAACCGTCACATATCACATATCATGTCACGCTTACTGTCAACAGTGAACCATCTGTTCGCAGCCACTCCCACGGCAAATAAGCCGTTCATTGGTAGGAGGGTGTTCACAGTTTTTAAGAGAATCACGGCGCATTCGAAGCCGGTAAATGCATCTCAGTGACTAATTCCTATCATCGTTTCACCCACATCTTGCTTTTCTTTTGTTAAGTTCTATACATTGATTTTATTTCTACATCCCATTTCGTCGGGCCGTTCTTCCATTTCCCTTCCGTAGACACAAACTGCCCTGGCATGGTGCCTTCTAATGATCCAAATTCGTAATGCATACAGCCAATTAAACGGATTAAATTTAATTCAATTTGATCCCCGACACCCTTACTGATGCACCACAACGTTCTAGGTTGGTTGTTATTGTCCGTTCCAATTTCCCCGTTTTCGGTACGATTTTTTTCGAGTTCTTCGGCCCTATCCTAGGTAGTGCTTGAATTCGGACTCGGACTGTGGATTAATAATACCGGGGAGGCGAAGACTATTTCAACCTTTGTCGAACCGAACTAGTGTGGAAGGTAATCTTCTTTTCTTCTGCTGTTGATGTGTTAATTAAATATTTATTACGACTGGGGAACGAACGGAAGAAGCTATTGTCCAAAGTAAGCTTCCTCTCGGTGCCGTTCCTAAATGTTGCTAATGGGATGGAATGTTTAAGTGAATAGGGATGAAAATTACGTGGCAAAAAATGTAAATTTAATTCTTCTACCAATACCAAATTCTTCAAAAATTCACAGTTTTTAACTACTCTTGTCTTACTCTTGTCTTTGTCTTGTTTTTAAAAAATCTCAGAAAACTACATTTCACTCAAATTTGTAAATAAAAAATTTTGCGGTACGAAATGAAACACAACGCTCAATAATTAATCGATTTGTTACGGTTTTCCCTATTTCGTTTTTGCTATTTGTTTTTCTAGCAACCGAGTGGCCATTCGCGGCGTGACAGTTCAACGTACATATAGGTATCACAAAAACCAATTGAATGTATCGTTTGAAAACTTTCAGCAGAAAAGCATTCAGGCCAATGTGACCATAAATTTTAAGCGATTTTTCGATTAGAATAACATTTTTTTCCCTCGCACAGCACAGTATCACCCGAACGGCTGGCTCTGTGCGATATGTTTCTTTGGCAAAACAAAAACGCTTCCCAAATGTTGCCGCCATCATCTGGTTTGGTCGTACGACGACTGCGAGTAGACCGGCTGATCCGGAGTCCGCCGGGAGTCAGCAGTTTTTACTTCCTACCTTTTCGCTGATGGTGACATGTTGGGGAGTTTGCACCACCTTTCGTGCGATCGTTTGTTCTTTTTCGCTCTTCCCTGTCTGTACAAGAATAGAAACGCAATCTAGTCGAAATCGAACTTCAATTTTGAAATGACTCAATAACTGTGTTAGCAACGCACGATGATACACGTCGGTTGGATGTGGAAAATCGCTGGCCACAGTTTTCCTCTCAACAGCTGGTAAAAACCATAACATTAGAACGGGAAGTATGATATCGCACACATGTTTGGATAGGGTAACATGCAAATTGTTAAACTTGTGATTCTAAAGCTGAATGGGGGCTTATTGAATCTAAATACTTTTGGTTAGCCGAAATTTTTCCGATTGTTCCGGTGTATGTTCCGCCAGCAGCCTGATACATTCCACGGGAGCAATGGAGCAATACGAATTCCGAAACGAATTAGTATAGTGTATCCGTCAGTTGAATTCGGAAAGGAAAAAAAACACGAATACAAACGACAGATGGTAGAACCAATTGTCTGCAGCAGACTAATGTTATTGTTCCCGGTAGATAGCCATAGGATGGTTCAAACATTTCAAACGTAATGGCTATATAATAACAATCATCGTTTATTTTATTTATTTAACTGACAGTTCATAAACGCGGTGAGAAAATTTAAGTTTAAAGTCAGTTTGCATCAGTTACTGGACAAGTTCCGAGAGTATAACTTGCAGACTCTTCTTCTGTTTGTAGACTTTAAGGCGGCGTACGATTCAGTCAAACGACATGAGCTGTGGCAGATAATGCTAGAAATGGTGTTTCAACGAAACTAGTAACATTGATTCGTGCGACGCAGGATGGGTCAAAATCTTGCGCCAAAATACCGGGTGAGAGCTCAACGGCTTTCGTAACGTCGGATGGACTGAAGCGCTCTCTAACCTGCTGCATTGCATTGAAAGGGGCAATACGAAGAACAAACGTGGAAAGGAACTGGAAATATCATCCCGGAACTATCATCATATGCTTCTTGATTATGCGAATGACGTCAAGTCGGCAATATCATCGGAATCACCGGAGAGCAGTGGAAAAGGCCTTTAGGCCTCTCGACTGGAGGCAGCCAGATTGGGACTTACCATTAAAATGAAATACATGGAAGTACATGGTTGTTGGCAGGGAACGTGAAAATATGAAGGTGTAGGTGGCGAGATGGAGCTGGATGGGGAACGATATGAAGCAGTGGAGGAATTCATATACCTTGGTACGCCTGTGATATCTGACGAGAGCTCCGGATTTTAGTGCATAAAATTCTGAGTACAAATGCGTACTTGGTGTAGGACTACGAATGTAGTTACGATTCGTTCTCTTAATGGTGAAATCAGAGATCTTTGCATGGATTTGATATAGAGATTTCATTTCTAGCAATCCAGCAGCCCTGGAAAGGGTACCAAACGACGGCACTGATTTCGAGTATGGACCTCATTAACGGATTTTTCTCCAGAAAGGCCGTGAATACAGAATTCCCACCCACTATTTGTTCGTTGACTACAAAGCTGCATATGATCCCAGCGACCGAAAAGAGCTATGTAAAATCATGGACGAGAACGGCTAACCCAGGAAGCTTATCAAATTGATTCAACCTACGATGAATGGTACATAGCGCTGAGATCAAATTTCGGATGAATTATCGAGTTCATACGAATCGCACAGAAGGCTTCGTCAAGAGGATGGTCTCTCGCCTACCGTTCAACATAGCGCTACAAGGTGACATGAACCGAGTGAATATCAACGCGAGGGGCACGATCTTTACCAAGTCCTGTCAATTCGTGTGCTTTGCCGAAGACAGGACAGAACATTTGTGGCGGTGGCAGTACAGTACACCAGACTAAAGTGCGAAGCAGAAAAAATTGGGTTAAAGATAAATACGTCTAAAGCAAAGTACATGCTAGCCGGCGGAATCGAAGCCGACCGAAGGTGCTTGGGTAGTAGTGAAACGATCGACGGCTTGAGGTAGTCGAGGAATTTGTCTATCTTGGCTCACTGCCGACGTCGGACAATGACACCAACTGTAATGTTAGGCGGCGTATTATCAGCGGAAGTCGTACTTACTATGCGAACGAACAGACTGAGCCCCGTACAAAATTTATCCACAAGACGCTCATTAGGCCGGTAGTTCTCTTGGAAACGTGGATAATGCTCGAGGAGGATCTGCGAATGAAATCCGCGATCTTAGAAAGACAAGTGCTGAGAACGATTTTTGGCGGCGTACGGGAGAACGGATTATGGAGGCGAAGGATGACCGATGAGCTCACACATTTCTATAGCGAATCCAGTATTCAAAAGGCAGCTAAAGTTGGACGGATACGATCGATGGGCAGGGCATGTTGCAAGAATGCCGAACAACTACCCTGCAAAAATGGTGTTTACTTCAAATCGCGCGTGTTTACTTCAAATAGTGCGCAGCTAGCTTTATACGTCCGTTGCGGCTGCTATGTAACTTGTCGCTTCAACAGTGCTTATTTCTTACGACATGGAAGGTTTCAGTTATGTTTCCTGTATATAAAAAAGGTGACAAACGTAATATAATTAACTACAGAGGTATAACATCCCTTTGTGCTTGCTCAAAGGTGTTCGAAATCATTATACACGACGTTCTTTTCGCAAGCTGTAAACAATACGTATCAACAGATCAACATGGATTTTTTCCAAAACGCTTTACCGCAACGAACCTCGTGCAATTCACAACAACTTGCTTACAAAACATGAGCATAGGTGCACAGATAGATGCAGTTTATACTGACTTGAAAGCTGCATTCGATCGGGTTTACCATAATATACTACTCGCCAAATTGGAAAAAATTGGAGTTAATTCTGCACTTGTACGATGGTTTCGATCCTATCTATTGAATCGAATGCTCTGCGTGAGGATAGGAAACCAACAGTCTTCGTATTTCACGAATCTCTCCGGCATACCACAAGGCAGTAACCTGGGGCCGTTGCTCTTTATGCTATTTATTAACGACTTAACACCTTTAGTTCCGGATGATTGCCGCATGTTGTTTGCAGATGATATCAAATTATACAAGATTGTCAGAAATACTGCTGACTGTTTGGAACTCCAACGTTTGATTGACATTTTTCTGCAGTGGTGTTCCAGCAATCTTCTAACCGTCTGTATTGAGAAGTGTTGTGCAATTTCATTTCATCGTAAATCCAGCCCGATCACTTTTAACTATACAATGTGTGGTCAGAGCATAGCTAGAGTAAACCTGGTTCGTGACTTGGGTGTTACATTGGATACTCCGCTTACATTTGGCCCACACTACAACGAAATAATTGCCAAGGCTAATAGGCAGCTTGGATTCATGTTCAAGGTGGCAGAGGAATTTCGCGATCCTATGTGCCTACGATCGCTTTACTGTTGCCTGGTGCGATCTCTTCTTGAGATCAACTCGGTTGTTTGGTGTCCATTCAACGCGAACTGGATAGCAAGAATAGAAGCCGTGCAGCGGAAGTTCGTGCGATATGCTCTACGTTTCCTGCCATGGCGTAATCGATTCCAGCTTCCTGCATACACCGAGCGCTGTCAGCTCCTCGGAATTCAGACTTTGGAGCGCAGACGGTTCGAAGCGCAAGCTGTGTTTGTTGCCAAAGGTTTTCGTGGTCAAATTGACGCTCCAAGTATTTTGCATCAACTAAATTTGTACGCTCCGGAAAGGCATTTGAGGCCCAGGAATCTTCTGTTTCTACCTCATCGAAGTATTTCGTATGGGCAACATGATCCCATTCGATATATGTCGGCAAGCTTCAACGCGGTGGTAGATTTGTTCGACTTCAACATCACCACATCGTCATTTAAAGAACGGCTTCGTAGATGACTGTATTCTCGTGTGTTTTTATATTGCCTGTATTTATTGTACCGTTAGTTATGTTAATTTAGTTTTATCATTCAGACAAACACTATGTCAGACGATTTTTATACACCAAATAAACAAATAAACAAATCCAGTAGGAACAAAACGACCTGGGGTGCAGTGAGCAAGACGATTAGACCCAGTGGAGCGAGATCTAGTGAAGAGTACACGGTGTCCAAGGAATTGGAGACCGGTAACCCTCAACCGAGTGAATTGAAGAAATTTTCTTCATCAAGCTATCAAGCTATACCAATTAAGTAAGGTAAGTAAGTAAGTAAGTAAGTAAAGGGATAGTACAGCAATTTGAGGCACAATGAATGCGAGAAGTCGGCGGTGGTAAGGAAGATGAATTGCGTAGTTGGATGTCATCCGTATGGAACTTTCGGTAGCCATCCGGAAGTAGCAGCGATACAAGATTAACGAACAGCGTAAATAGTAGTGGTCCTAAACTGCTAACTTGCGGCAATTCTGAGATTTTCAAGAACAGTGCCGCAATTTCCTATCCAATTTTTACCAATGTATGCGATTCTTCTGGCAGAACAAATTTACAAGAGCAGAAAATGCTCCTAGTTTTTCTATTTTTGCCAAAAGAAGTCTATAATCATACGCCGTTTCCTCAATTGGAACATTCATGATACTTGCAAATACCATAGAGCATGCTCAAAGTGATACAGTGCCTCTACAGTTCAGCACGTTACATTTAAATTTCTCCTTTCTCGAATACAGAAAACAGAACATGAAGCTTCCAACTGGTGGGTAACACGCATTTCCGAAGAGATAAATCATCCCAAGTAACAATTTCAGGCTGATCAAACGCTTTTATAGCTGATTTTATTCAACCTGTGACTGAACTATGGTTTAGGTTTAGAAATAAAAACCTTTTTTCAGCCCTTAAACATCTAAATCTGGTGATTTTATCAAGCTTCAGACTTGTTAAAAGCTGCTTTCGAAGCTGCGATGAGGCTTAATAGAGGTTTTTGCGCGCTTTTAAATAGCCAATTTGCGCAATGCTGTCAATTCTATTTATAGAACAAGAAATAGTTTTGCAATATGCTCTTCCAGCCGCTTAATCAACGATTCATCAACCTTTATGCTGCCAAAAAAAATCTATTTTTAAATTTAAAAAAATGGAATGCGTCATTTTTATTTTGCCGTGAACATTGTCGAGCGTGATATTTGTAATTCGAATAACTTTAAGTCGTATAAGTAAGCTAACTAAACTAATTAAAAATGCATGTCTTTTTTTCGGGAATTGAACCCGCCATCTTTTGATCCATAAGCACTCACCGTATGATCCGCCCCATTTGCATCTGCAGAACAAACAGTGAGAATATCTTTACACCTGAAGCCTAGCCCGCCAAGCGTGAAGCAGTCGATAATGTCGATAACTGATAAACTTTTGCTGTCAGCCGAATTGCGAAATTCTATGATCTGACACTATGTATGCTGTGAGCCGAAAGAAAACTTGGTAGAAGTTTGTAAAGCCACTTTAACACCCTTAAGCAACCTTTAAGTAGTTTGAAAGCTGTGAGCCTAATGATAGCTTCCACTCTACACTTTAATAACTTTAAACAGCCGTAAAATGGCTTGATGTTTATGGCTGTTTAGTAGCAGATTGTTCAGCAAAAATATCCGCTATTAAGCGTATCAGCTTTTGGAAGAGAACTGGTTTGAAAAACTTAAAGTAGCTTAAACATCGCTTATTTAAACACCATTTGAGGGCTTACTTTATGCAGCTTTGATTGCCTTAAACCAACTCGTAAACAGCCATTGCTCTTGCAATTCAGCTACCATTGTTAGTTGGGATACAGCAAGCACAACGGACCAATAAAAGAAACTGCGCAGCTCTTCAAAAATGAGTCGTCAATTTTAATTGGGAAGTCCGCGAACGTTCTGATAATAATTTCGAAGTCCAACTGTTAATGGTGGTAAATCATCGTGTTAATGCATGTGTTAAATTACTAGAAGCTATAATGTAACGTGTGCATGAAAAGAAATGGACCGGTTTTAGCGATTTTTCATGCAATTATCATGCCACCTGGTGGTGAACCCACCTACGCATCGCCAATCATAGCAACCCCGTTTGTAGAAAGAAATTGACAGCGTTATCCGCACCTAGACACGTGAAAACATCGCTCATGGATTCATAGTTGACGTAAAAGCCAAAAGGACCAAAATGTACTTTTTCGGTGCTACGCATTCTTAACTCTGTAATATACATGCCCGATGCTCAAACAACATTTGTTTGTTCGAAAATATTCGAGAAATTTGGGAGAACAAAGCAACTCTGTATAGTTGACATAACTCCCCGCATAATCATCTAGCATGGCAACCCGCTTGTCAATTTTTTTTCGGCCTCAACCTCGGCCAAGAACCTCAAACGAAGGATCTGTTCCAATTATTTCGTGGTCAAAATGAACAAAGCTGCTCGCCAAGGTCACGAAAGTGATGAAGAACATCCATGTTTTCATCAGCTACTGTTAATGTTGCGGATAACTGCTGTAAGGCCGCCCGACAGGGCGTCGAAGCCCAAGTAACAATTTGGGTTTTATTACACCCTTATGATGGTATTTAAGACCAAAAATGGTCTTGAAGACCATCATAAAAGTACAATAAAACTAACACTGTTGCTTAGGAGCGTTTTAGTAGAAGGCTTAATAAATGTAGAATTTAAGAAAAATTGTTGCAATTGAGTTATCTATTGTAGTTATTTTCATCGCAATCCGAAATTAGTTAAATTTTTTAATGCATCAGTTAGAACTTTGGTATAGCAAAGCCTTGGGCTTAAACGTTCTTTCTTAGACTTGCCTCTTCTATATCGACAGACTTCACAGCCGTATTAGCGTACAGGACTGTTACGCTGCTAGTGCAACAATCCCAATGACTCTATCTAGCAACACCATCTAGCCGAGATTCGAACATACGACTATATACTATATGTTATATGTTGTAAAAAATAGGAAGATACTGTACTAGCAGTCATCGTCTATTGGTCATCAGCTAGGAATGATCAATACTCTTCCCGCGTAAACAAGATGAGCATAGTCCACTATTCTTCTTCAGATTTTTTTCTCGAAAGAAAGCTGCTTATCAAATTTTCCTTTACGTTTTGAACCAATCGTTTCCAGTTGCCGCCTATATGAGGAGCGAGTTGGGTTGAAGCTCGAACTTGTTTCGGCCGTTACTAATGTAACCAAAAAAATTTCAGCATAAAAACCATCATGAGTGCGACTGCGTCTGACACCTGTCGGCTATCAGAAAACGCTGTCATTGATGCCAAAACGAGTCCACAGCCTCCAATTATGGCCAATCTCCTCGCAGAGCGTTTAGCAGCTTACACACTGTCTCTAGCTCATGCGGACATAGACAATTTCGACCTGATGCATAATTGCACTTAAAAACTAACAAGGAAACATCACTATCGGTCACAGGCTTACACCTTAATCATATACACCATAGTGTAGTCCTGTCGATCCAGAACTTCACTGCACTGCTCGTATAGGTGTAGCCTATGGAACTTTTTTGAGAAAACTTAACTTGAAATTTGTATGGGCATTTGACTTAATGGAGTCGCATGGTACATTGTGAATATCAGGAACGTTTAAGTAACAGTTCAAAAAGAAAATTATATGGTTTGGAAAAGGATGATTTGATTACGCAACAAGCATTTCTAAAATCCTTTTTTGTTCACCTGGAAGTGTTATTAAACTTTTCTCATACCGATAATACGTTAATTGCGGTTCAAGTCATTCGTTTACGATACAGGACGGTTATTTCTCTCTATTTAACTAAATACGGTAACATAATGAGGCCAACGTTCAGAGATGTTTGCAATAGTTTTGCTGCTGGATAACCGAAAAAAGCATTCTTCTTTACCTTTTCTTTGTTACGTATCATATTGAATAAAACAGCAATTGAAATTTTGCAAATATACTCCAGCAAATCTGGTTTGATGGGCAGCGAAATTGCCAAGTAATGGATGAAGGGGGTGGCTAAGAGTTGGGATCAACATTCCGATACATTGTTGAATGGTCAACAAGATGGAGCGCTCAACAGAAATAGGAGAACGACTGAAGATGATGGACGAACTATGGGTCCACTAACTTTGGACGAGGTTATAAAAGCAGCGAGATAGCTGAAAAATGGCAAAGCAGTTGGAAAGGATGACATCCCTGCTGAACTTTTGAAAGTCGGGATCGAACTTTTGAAAGAACGGGTGCAATCCATCAGGTTATATTAAAAGGAATAGACTGAGAAGGAATTTTCACGGACAGGTTAGAAGGTCACATGTTCCCTATTTACAGAAAAGGTCTTTGTCTCGAATGCAGCAATCACCGAGGCATTACTTTCCTCAATTATGCATACAAAATGCTCTCCCGTATCCTGTTTTTCAGAACAGACTGATGCCGTTGCAGGAAACTGTTGACGAATACCTGTGCGGTATTCGAGAGGAACGCTCCAAAACGGACCAAATGTTCCCCTGCATACCGGAATTAACGAGGAGAAAAGTTTAATAACACTTTCAGGTGAACGAAAAAGGGATTTTAGAAAAGCTTGTTGCATAATCTAATTATCCTTTTCAAACAATATTATTTTCTTTTTCATCTGTTAGTTAAACGTTTATTCACAATGTACCATGCGCCTCCATTAAGTCAAATGCCCATACAAATTTCAAGTTAAGTTTTCTCAAAAAAGTTCCATAGGCTACATCTATACGAGCAGTGCAGTGAAGTTCTGGATCGACAGGACTACACTATGGTGTATATGGTTAAGCTCTAAGCCTGTGACCGATAGTGATGTTTCCTTGTAAGTCAGCGAAGCTCTCCAAGAATGATTTGAAGCGATTGGAGAACCAATTTCAGTGGCACTAACCGAGAGCTTTAGAAACTGTACGAAACAACTCACCACAACCGGATCATCAGCAACTAAACGGAAAGCCATGGCGCTACATTTCGACGTTTACCTTATGTTTGGCTGACTTCACAGACACAGCTAACTGTTAAAGTACAGAACAATTGCGGAGCAGGTGATACGATCCTCTTGAATCTAACAGTCTCTTCCAATTCAAACATACAACATATAGGCTTGTTAGACCAGTAATTGAAAGGTTGCCTTCAAAAACTTGGTAACCGCCGATACAAATTAGAGCTTAAACTCATTTCCATTTTTTACATAGGCGGCTACTGGGAGCGACTGGTTCAAAGCGTAAAGCAAAATTTCATGGGAATCTTTCTTTTGAGAAAAATATCCGAAAACGTATCGAGGAGGGTGTTTATTCGGCTTATTCGGGTTGATCATCCCTAGTTGTTGGCCAGTAGACGATGGCTGCTAGTGCAATTTTCGACAACAAACCTTTCTTAATTTGGCAATATCTGCGTTGCCGATCTGTACGTTGCTAAAATATTCACTATTTTATACGACTTGCAGGCTTCCTCAGCGTTTGTTTTCGAACTATTTAATTTCCAAGTCGAAAAACTGTGAAAATGGAAAATTTAAAGTTGACTTTGTATGGGTTAAAATTATTTTTTTTTGTAACAACTGTTATAAACAAACCAAAGGAGCAACCAGGGAAAATCTCTTTTCGTATTTTAGACGTGAGCTCTCATAACAAATATAGAAAATCAATCAAAAATAATGCTTTTTGCCGATTCCCTGGCGGAGGTATCTAGACCACAAACTAGATAAACAAGGATGTTACAAGTAATGAATGACAATAGTAGAGCCAATATTCGATTCAAAGTATTCACTTCGCATTACATGGAAGAACCTTTGAACCAGCCTACAGCATATGTATGTTTGCCGTCTGATAGTGGGATAGTTATTGTAATGTTTTTCACATATTTTTCCCAGAGGGCAATACGCTGAACATGCATTAGCTAAGCAACGAACAGACCAGTGAAGCTTGGTTGAGTGTAAGTTTCAATTTTTCTCTGTGGTATTACCTATTGGCTATTGTCTAGTTATTGTCGGAAATTCTTTATCTGAGCGAAAGGCTTGATAGGCCAAATGTTTTGTGGAATGTAGAATCCACAATGCGGGTGTGAGAGGCTAACGAATGTTAAAACATTGCTTTAGTATACCAAGGGCACAACACAATGAGGCTCTGACCGCTGTAAATTTAAAAATTGTTTTAGCAGAAAACGCCCTTGCTGACAGCTTTATAAATAGATTAAAATGTCTTCCTTCTTCCTACAACTGAACCCTGCTTCATCAAAAATTAAATAAAAGAATTTTCGTCGGCTGGGTTTGATCCTCTCGGGACATACGCGTGTGTGTTTATCTATTTTCCTCGAGCGCTTCTCTCTACAAGTCGAGTGGTCTGAACATCCGACAACAAAAAATAAAAAAAGAAGGCTGACAAGATAATGTGTGCGCACATAACCATCCATCTCCAGCCCCATGCCATGCCAGTCGTCGACGGTTGGTCGGTCGAGTCCTCCAATTATTTCCCCTTCGGCACCACCGCCGTCATTCAGAATCAGCTTCAACCGGCCCGTCTTAATCCGGCGCAACAGTCTTGTTATCCTTTTATCCCTTCTGTTTATGCACTTTTCTACCGTTGCTCTCGCCCGAGGAAACCATGAGGGCGACCAGCAGGGTTCGCGGAAGCTCCACGTGTGTTTCCTGCTCTTGCTGGTCTACACAGCAAAAAAATATTTCCTTAACATAAATTTTAATGAAATCTAAAATTTTGTTTCTACATTTTAAAACAGTTTGTTGATAGACCAGTCCGCTGTACAATACTGTTTTTTTTGTCTGACAAAATAAAATTAGCGTGTAGCGGTCGTTCTGCCCAATATCACCCTCCCGAATTACGAGCCAACTTGCCAATTCTCTTTAACGTGAAGTGGATATTTCCTCTCTCTCTCATAGGAGCGCATATGCCTATCGTCTAACAAAGCGATGTCTAGCATTCGGAACCGAACAAGTCCCATCAGTCCATACATCACGAGGTCAATCTCTTTAAATTGTCGGATTTATGGTCCCTCGTTAGTACAGACAGTCCAGTGCAGCATCCCGAAATGGAGTGGCATTATTTTTTATGGTCCCGGATGATACCACCATAATTGGTTGAAGGATATTTTTGCAGCCCCTTTTCCCTTGCGTTATACAATTTATAAGATCTTATTTGCACAGTCTTTTGGATGTTGTTTTTCTTCCTGCTGAGCGATAACAAAATGTTCAACTCCAGCAATCGTAAGTGATAAAGTGATTGTGAAAAATAAGTTCTCGCTTTGTTTTGTTCTCTGTTGGCTTCGCAAGATTCTTTTTTTCTTTTTTGCTATTTACGTTAGTCTTTCGCACTTTGTATCACAAGTTCACAGGAAAACTCCCTAGAAAGAAATAAACACGAGAAGGAACAGCTTTTACGTTAAAAACATCTTTATTAACTATCCTCAAGGCATTGCGACGAATACAGATCCGAGGTGATGAGAAAATCACCAACATGCTTTTGACATAAAGAACCAAATCTGGCCGTTGGCTAAGGAGTGGACATAACTGTGTTCAAAGTAAAGCAAAATAAAACTTTGGAATGTAATTAATTCGGTATTGATATATTTTCTTTATTCCCAACTTAAATAGCTAAATTATCATTCAGCAAAACAATCTGCTCATTTTTAATGATCGAAGTAATTTGCTTGACCTTGCATTATTTTTCACCATGACATTTCCAATTCCAAGGAATCTTCATTTATAGAATATTTTTCCGTCGACAGTCTGTTGCTGTTGCTATAACTTCGACTGCCCAGTTGGTATTATATTACGATATATCCTTCGGGCCAGACACATTTATATAAGCTGACGATGTCGTCTGGCAGAGCAGCATAGTGAAACAGTCTATATTTATAACATACCATTGCGTTCGTTGCAGAGACGGCAGATTTTCGCACCCACCTTGGTCTCGGTCTATTGGCAGGAGTAACTATCTCTGCAAAATGAGACCATTTTTCAAAACAGTCAAATACCTACCTACACACATGCGTATATTGCTGTGATTATCGTAATCGTATAGCGTAGATCTTTTATCTGACGACTATATATCTCAACTGAGTTGCCAACTTATGAAAAAAGACCAATTTGCATATTTCTCGTGATGCTCTACATAGTAGTTGAACTTGAAATCATGTTTTGACCATTAAAATTCCACCATATAAATACCAGCAAAATCCAGCGGTAGGTTATGCGGTAGATTTTGCTATAAGTTTTTAAAACAATAAACTAAAAGTAACTATTATATGCTTCAAACGTTCTAATTGATATCACAACATTCACATCATTTCACATTCGCACAGAAAAAAAATCGTCAGTCCGTTCCCTCACAATGAATGTGGAGAAGTTCAAGTAGAAATTCGAAGCTGCATCGAGCTTCAAACAAAACTTCATCCGGTCGTCCTCTCCAACATGAAACCACTGTCCATCCTACTAGTCCGTACCAGTAGGTACGTGACGCTGTAGGTACACAACAGATGGATGGACAGTTTAGCTCTATACGAAATAACTAGATTCATTCGTTCCTACATGTGATGTGCTTTGATATGCTCGCTTGCAATTGAATCGCTTCAATTCCGTTTTGGCTTTGATTTTAGATTGAGTTTTTTTTCTAAAAGAAATGTCAACATACACGCAGCTGGAAATGACCATCTAATAGTGCTCGTTTTGATGTTGCTTTTGGAATAAGCAGACTTTGGTCTGATGATATCTCTATTCACTATCAGTGAATACTCTTTAGAAATATCTAAAATGAAGTTGTGACATTGAATTTAATAACATGCTACCTAATGCTTTTTATAAACTATTGGATATGATTTTATTGCAATTTCTCGATCTCGAGGAATGAAAAATTGCATATTCTTCAAATGATTGTAACCTTTCACGTTCATTAAGTTTGTATAACGTTCCTCTTTACTCATGCTGGGTGCCCGTGTTTTATTTCTCGTTAGCTTGATTCTAACTGACCGTGTTAGGTATCTCACTCCGCACTACTTCGAATCTAGGCTATTCGACTATTGCCCGCTCTAGTATTTTTTCCACGTTCCCGCATTCTGGACAGGATGGTGACGCTGCGTGACCAAACCAATGCAGGTACAGCCTCGTCCAGATAAGCACTGCGTCAGGTGGAAGTTCACCTCTCCATGCTTCCTTTTCATTTAGGTCGGTAGTGCCGCTATGAGTCTCCCTACTAGCACAGTTGTTACAAACCAGTTGTGGCAACCGATTTATGACTGTTTTCAGTCACCATTTCTGCAACCATAAGTGCGAAAAGTGTGCTGCGTGAACGTGGTGTTCTGCTTCACTTGGTGTCGCTTGGCTCCCAACGCTGAAATCCAGGCTGGAACTCCGTACCTGAGAATCAACAGGGAGACACTAACCAGAAGTCGACTCTTACTACTGTTAGGTCCGTAGCTATTCGGCCTAATTCTTATTTCTTACTTCTACCGGCCGAAAGTCGGGGTGGCTCTTGCCATATCTAGAATGTCCCACCGCTTTACTCGGTCTTGGGCTACTCATCGCCAATTCGTTGCGCGTCTCGTCATACGAAAGTCGGCTTTAACCTGGTCGAGTCATCTAGCACGTGGACCCCTTTATTCCTGGTGCCGGTGGGGTTCTTGAAGAGAACGGATTTCTTTGCACAGTCGGCTGTCATCTTTGCGACGTGGGTGGCCCACTGTAGTCTCCCAACTTTCGCTAGGGTTATGATAGGAATCTTTCCAAGTAGTGCCTGAAACTCGTAGTTTATACACCTACGCCACTCCCCGTTATAATTTGTGCGGCATCGTATGCTTCGTAATCGAAGCGTTTTGCGGAGGAAAAAGTAGGTTTGACTTCCAGCTTGAATTAGGATTGGGTAAAATTCCCGAAAGTATCGATAATAGAATATCAATATCAAATCCGCCGATTTATCGATACCGTTGATATATCGTTCGCGAAGCATCGATATTAGATTTATCGATACTATTTAAGGCGGCATTCTCGGATTAGAAAATGCTACACAAAAAAAACGATTCACAAAAATGAATCAAGAAAAAACTTGCTGAGCAAAGAGAGTGCCCCCAAAACTCGCACGCAACACATCACTCGCTCCAGTGCAGCTCTATTTCGGACACGTCGGTACGGAAAACCGCACTCGTGCACCACCTGCCACAGCTGTTCGCGCCCGACTGAATCGTATGCTGCGCCGGAACCCACAAAAATATCGCGGTTCTTGGTCATTCCTGCAGAGTTCCGCCGGGAATCGCTCCTTTCCGGTTCTGCTTCTCTGTCCCACCTCTGCCACTTTCACCGCTATTGTGGCGCGTGAAAAGCTGGAAAATCTTTGTTAATGACGTCAACGCCCAATACTACTCTGTGTTCTCTGGTCAGTTCTGAATTGCTGAAAATCGCGTATCGTATGCACTTACTGTACTAGAGTTAATTCCAATAAAGTAAATTTGAGAATTAAGCTTAGTAAATACCTGAAAAGAAAACAGCGCGAGAAAAAATCCTTAAAATATTGCTTTCTTGAGCATTTCCTGGCCTAGTTTTAGCCTATATTTTGTTCAGCTGCAAATCCCGCTTTTCAAAATAGTATCGGGATGAAATTATCGATTTAGCATAATATCGACGTCGTAAGTATCGATAAAATATATCGAAATATCGGACTTCGAATATCGATATAGCGGGTATCGATACGGTATCGCCCAATACTAGCTTGAATGCGTCGTTGAATTTTCTTACCCGTATTATTGTCGGCGGTGACCAAAAATCCCAAATACACGAACTCGTCCACCACTTCCAGTTCATCGCTATCAAAAGTAACTGTCCGTGGGAGGCAAACGTAGCTTTCTCTGGAGCCTCTTCCTACCATATATTTGGTTTTCGACGCGTTGATTTGTAACCCAATCCTCCAATCCGCTTTTAGTCTGGCATAGATTGCCTCCGCCGTCCCTAGGTTTCTACCCAGTCAGCATTTTTATATGTATAATTAGATTACAGATAAGAGTTACGTACTGATATGTATCCAACAAAATCGTATTCGATGCGCAAAAGCCGCTTATTCGTACCATTTTGGAGGCGATATACGCACTGGGGAATAATTTTGAGCGATACACTTATATAGGTATTTCAATACGATAAGATCCGATTAAGCGCTACTAGCTACATACATCTATACAACTTTGTTCTGAAAATCGTATGTTTGTCAGCTACCAGCATTATAAACGATAAAATATCAACTTGTGCGTGCTTTATTAGGCTTTATTTACGAATCCGAGTTCGTTAAGACATATTTACGATAATTTTCGTACATTGATATATGAGTTGGTGCTGGCTGGGTAGTAATGATATCGTGGGCGTCTGCAAAGACTAGGAGTTGGCTACTCTTGCGATATTAATTAACATTCATGCTATTACAATTGCCAAATTGGAAAGACTCGGTATCGGCGGAAGTGTGCTGCGTAGGTTTAATTCCTATCTCGTAGGACGTACTGATTGTGACGGTTGAAGGTTTCCAATCTAATGCGTTTTCGGCCTCTTCTGGAGTCCCACAAGGCGGTAATTTGGGACCGCTAATCTTCCTGCTATACTTCAATGATGTCAACCACATTCTTAAAGGCCCTCGTTTATCCTGCGCCGATGATCTGAAGATTTACTTGAGGATACGCTTCAATGTCGATGCAACGAGAGCTTGACACCTTTATGGATTGGTGTAACTTGAACTGCATGCTCGTGAATCCTGAAAAATGCTCCAATATTACTTTCGCCCGAGTCTGTCAGCCAGTGATTTTCAACTACAAGCTGGATGGCACTGAAATCCAACGTGAACCAAGTGAAGGATCTCGGCGTTATCTTGGACAGTCAGTTATCGTTTAGACGACACATTTCCTACATTGTGGACAAAGCATACAACTCTAGGATTCGTCTTCCGCATCGCCAAAGACTTCTCCAACGTGTATTGTCTCAAGGCATTATACTGCTCACTCATCCGTTCGACTCTCGAATACGGTACCATTGTCTGGTATCCGTATTACCAAAACGGAATGGCCAGGATTGAGTCGATTCAACGCCTCTTCTTACGTTTTGCGCTCCGTCATCTACCTTGGCGAGATCCTTTCCGATTGCCGAGTTAACCGATGCCGGTTGATCCATTTGGAGACACTTCAGGTGCGAAGGAACGTCGCAAGAGCTTTGTTTGCTGCTGATATGTTGCAGGGAAGAATCGATTGTCCTGATATTTTGGGTACGATTAATCTGAATGTACGTTCCAGGGCACAGCGGAATGACGCAATATTGCGACTACCATATCAACGCACCAACTATGGACCAAAAAGTGCTATGACCGGAGTACAGTGAGTCTTCAATTTAATTGCCGCTGTCTTTGATTTTAATCTGTCACGTGAAACTATCCGCCGAAACCTTTCTGTGTTTTTCTCTAACAATGTTGTTTAAGAAAATCTGTGTATATTTGTAATTTTTTGACTGTGTGATTAGTAATAGTATAAGAAACCATCATTAGGACAACTGTAGTCTGTTGATGTTGAATGAATAAATAAATAAATAAAAAGGACAGACCCTTCCCGCAACCCTCTGCGCGATTCGAAAGGATTCAAGACGAAACACGTACGTAGCACGTCAGTAGCTCCAGGGTAGCTTTGATCAGCCGCGGAGTACGGTTTTCCGAGCAGTCGATGACCTTCGCCTTCTCACAGACATAGTTCACATGGTTATTAAAATTAAGCCTATCATCGATCATCACTCCTAGGTGCTTCAGTACTCGCTTCGAGGCTAAGGCGTACTCTTCAACAGTGTTTACCTCCCGCCGCACCACTTTGCAGCTATTGATCGACAACTCTTCCGTTTGTGTGGTGCGCTATCTGCAGTCATTCGCTCCTTGCATCCATCTCTCAGTCGTACCGATTTTGGGCAGTTTTAAAGTCAATACACCATTGTACATCCCGTTCCACAGCGTTGGACCGAGAAGTTAGATCCTGGAGGGACTCCCGTCGTAATGTTCGCCGATCGCTGCCCCTTGGCCGTCTCGTACACCAACACTCGGTCCTGGAAGTAACTCTTCAGGATCTTGCCTCAGATTAGGCTGGGACTCTCATTTTGTGCAGTGACGCGGTTATAGCCTCCCAGTTGGCACCGTTGAAAGTGTTTTTGACGTCGATGATTATCACCGCGCACTATCGATCGCCCCTTCGCTTTTGTTTGATCGACTTTTCGGCTGTTTCGACTACTGACTGTCCGGACAGCGTCAACCGTTGACTTGCTACATTGGTATAAAAAAAGTTTTTGCGTTGACTTCCCTTTCCGAAATACGAATTGTATCTTCTACAAATCGTGAGGTTTCTCCGTTAATTTCGTCAATTTGTCGAGAATGATCCTTTCGTATAGTTTTCCGAGTGTATCCAGCAGACAGATTGGCCTATACAATGCTGGATTTTCGAGAGGCTTTCCCGGCTTTGGCCGTAACACTAACCTCTGTATCTTCCACCTGACCGGGAAGTGACCGTCTTCTAGACAGGCTTCATTTTGCTCATCTTGTGCATATAGAGGCAGAGTAATCTGCTTCTCACAACGATCAAGTTGCTTTCGTTTTCTGTTCAACCGTTTCCTTTTCCTCCGAACCATGCTTAAATAGTAAATACTGTTTACTCTTACGACCACTCATCTTGCGCAGAAGGAGCACAACGACAAGCAGAGCTAATATTTTCTTCGCACACTGGAGACACGAGGCTATTCGCTCCGTGTCCCGAAGAGAATATGCGATAGGCATGCATTCGGCAGCGCTCCGACAGAAAGAGAAAGATGAAACCAAACTGATGCTCACTCGCCGCCAGGGAGACGCAGCAAAGCATTGCAAAAGCAAAACAAAACTCGGCGTGTCGGAGAAGGTAACATCCGACTGTGAGAAAGCAAATCGATTCGTCTTCTGTTCTTTGCCAGGAAAACGGCGAAAATTGAGATATTTTGCAGAGCACGACAGTAGCCTGCTTCTAGACAGTTCTGCAGCACCGGCCTGAACATGTCCGGGAATGCTTATATTGCTGCTTTAAGGGCTACGTTAGGAATTCCTGGATCCTGGGCCTGGTGTCTTCTTCACTTTCAGGTCTCTTGCAACAGTTACGAGTTCCTCGTTGGACACCTGTATACTCTCGGCCTTGTCCTCTTCGTCCAAGTAGGGAATAGGCTACCAGGCAGGGTAGTTCCTCATGAAAAGTCCTTCTACGATGACGTTAGTCTTTTCTGGGCCAAGCTCCACAGTTATCGTTGGACCTTTGATTTTTGTCATAACAATACGGTACGCGTCGCTTGGAACACCAACCTACGCTCATCTCGTTTTGCTGCGTTTTTAGCTCTCTGAATTCGTTTTCTTGCTGGAAGACAGTTACTGCCAATTTGTCGCTCCACGCAGATTTTCAAAATGGCGCCCCCAGAACAAACGAAAAACAGCCGGCGCGCTAAGATCTGCGGTTCCATCTTCCATCGCAACCGTACTTTACGAAAAAAGTTACTGTCTTCAGTTCTTCATCAGAAAACGTGTTTAGTGATGCAGCTTTCGAGCTGATAATACTTGACGAGGTCTGATATGCACAGTAACAGCGATAGTGAGGATGAAGTATCTTCAAATACACTTCGAAATTTGTACACCTCGAACTGCAGTAATTAAATTTCATCCGAAAACGAATTTTGAAAATCTTAATAATCCATGCTGCTTGGATTACACATTTTCATTATTTATTTTGCACACTTTACTTGATCGGGATAACACGGTTTTTACACTACGCCATATTAAATTCAACCAAGTAACAATTTTCAATGCGAGTGTTTTGGTAGAGGGATAGCCAGGGTCAAGCTAATTTGTTTTGCATTGTGTAGTATTTTTCTTGTACTTTCACATGGGTAATAAATGGCTTGAATATACTTGCATGTTTGGGAGTTATTGCTGGTGAAAATTGGTTAATTTTTAAACGAAAACTTTAATTTTTGTCCGCAAATATTGACGATAGCAGGTTACTATATTCTACAAAAGTATGTAATTTGAGTGTTAGAAAATCTTCGCCGAACATGTCTAATGCGTATAAATACTGTAGAAAGAACTGTGGTCAAAAAATTGATTTTCGTAAAGTCTCCATAAAAATTGTTCTTTATCTCTAAAACTATAATAGCTAGAAGGTTACTTTCTTTGGCAAAGTTCTTTATAATAATCTTTTCAAAAATTTTGTAGAACTTTGTTTTGCTGTCTTACTGTTCAAAAAATAATTTTTTTATCTAACTTTTAGGGGGATTAATCAAATAATCGTTCATGCCATATGAAAGAGCTTTTAACGCTGAGAAATTTTTCTGAACATACTTAACCAGTATAATCAACCATTTCAGCGCAATTAAAAAAACGCGTGTTCTGATACCAATGGGACCACTGTGCGGCGTTGCTGTGTGCCGACATTCGACTACCTACACACTCGCAAACGCACAGTCTCGTAGCGTCTTTTTGCATAACCACTTAAGTGGCAAACAACTCGTGAGCAGCCAGCAGCCCGTGAGGGCTAGCGGCACACTGGGTAAAGATTTTGCCTTACTTTTTGTTTTCTTCTTCATCTTACGCCCTCGATTCTACACGCGGGTGAGAGTGCGAGTCTTCGCGAGTGATCGGTATCAGTTGCTCTGGCTGTAATAACGTGCGAGAGCGCCGATCGCGGTTGTTAGCTGAATACACACTCGCAAAAGTTGTAGCAATGCATGAATAAGCGAGAGTCCGAAAGGAATGCTTATGCCGGTGTGTTCATTAGAACGAGTACGCGTGTGTGAGAAAATTAGCCATTGAATAATTGTCGGTTTCTTGAAACCTATTATTAGAATGATGAACCTTCAAAAACGAAAAAGTTCGGTTCATATTTCCTGTTACTTCAGAAACTTCGTCCTCATACTTTGCTACTTCATCGAAGATGAATCGGCTAATTGCGGTTTCTCAAGACATTCGAAAATCTCTCCCGAAAAATCAATGTCACTTTCCCACCACGTTTATCTCAGTGTTTTGATGGTTGTGTTTTGTTGCGAATAGATTTTTATCATGAGGAGGTGGAGCGCAAACGGAAAGTGAAGAATGGTGTAGGCGTATGAACCGTGCACTTCAGGCACTACTTGGAATGATTCTCAAAGTACACTTGTCGAAAGTTGGGAGAGTACAATGGGTCGGTAACGTCGCAAGAATACCGGATGACCGTGCAGTGAATCTGTTCTCTTCTAGACCTTTATCGGCCTTAAGGGTCTCATACACGTACGCATATGTTAGGCTGGAAACAAATAAAATGGTGGCGAGTCATTCAGGTCGAGCGACAAGCCCAACATCTTTGCCTGCTAATTGGATCGTGGCGCTCATACACAGGCGTGAGTGTCGGTCACATGAATTCACCAACATTTTCGGCCAACATGTTCGTACGCGTATGAGGGCCTTTACAAAAAGAGAAACCCAACTTACTAGATGGCTCGACCAGGTTGAAACCGATTTGCTTGTGTCGAGATGCTCAACGAATTGGCGGCAAATAGCCCAGGACCCAATATAGTTGAGTAAATCTAGTTACACCACTTACCATTCCGGCTTTATGCTGCTAAAGGAGAGGAAAGAAAGTTTTATATTAACCACTTATTCATTTAATGCCACAGTTTTTTTTAATGTAGGCAAAATGGCGCCCCTTGAAGTGGCGGTCCAAGCAGCTGCTTGTTCTGCTTAAGGGACGCGCCGGCCCTGACTGCGGAGGTTGCTGAGCTGCTCGTTCCACAAATAAACTGGTCGCCGTCGAATCTTCAGTTCCAGCTTTCTAGGCATTTTTACATTACATGATCCCATCACCTGTCCCGTTAGCTCCGCGGTGCGTTGCTGGTCTAACAAGCCAGTCATCTTAGGTTCGAATCTCGATTGGGCGGTGCCGTTATTGTGTCAATAGCATCTTTACACTAGCCCCGTAGTTTTCCTGTACTCTAATAACTGGCTGCGAAGTCTGTCGATAAAGAAGGGTCAAGTTCTTAAGGACGTTTACACCCATGGCTTTTCTTTGCTATCATTAACGTGTTCGTAAGCCATTCCGCGCTCCGATTTAAAGGCTCGACGTCCACCCTAAGCGCTTCAACAAAGAAGTCTTGTCGAAGGTTTTCGACTTTCATTTACGCTTACATTTGGTCCTCCATGCTGCTACAGCATTTTGTTTACCTGCGCTGTCCCGGATCGTCATGTGGTCGCTATTGGTACTTCTACAGCTTTTTTCCGTGATTTGATGTGGGACACCCTTTACTTTTACAGGCTCGTACTAAAATCAACAATAACATACTTGAACTCGCTGAGTAATTTCATGAAAATAGTATACATGCTTGTTTAAAAACTCAAATTTAAAAGTGCTATGAATTTGTTAAAAGTTTGATAACCTTGTTCCTTTTCAGAAAATTTTTGACCCTTATTTTTTCGTTTGGCGTTTGAGGTACTTATCTTTGAAACAGGGCGGACCCAAAACTCGTTTTGTCGTTTTGCCAAACTTTGTTTCAAATATAACTTTTGAACGACTGAACCCATTTTCATGATTTTGATATCAAATGAAATGTAGTAAAATTCGTGATACTTATTATATTTGATAGTTGTTAAGTATCTGTCAGCAGAAGTAATATAAAGCAACTAAAATAGCGTTAACAGTTGAATTATGTTCTAAAGACGTGTCAATTTCTATCTGAAATAACAAGTAAGATGATATAACAAAGGTTTCTTTCTCCACAAGGTGGATTAAATTAAATTTTATGCGTTATCACCAGATACCGCGTCGAGAAAGGGCTGTTTGGAAATATGAAGCACTCGCTATGATAAGGTACAGTAATATAAAAAAAAACATAACTGGAAAACGGCATGTTTTACAACCGTAATGCGACGACAACCATAATATGCATCAACACCCTCTGTAGGTAAAATGCCGTACGTACAACTGACGAAAGAGTTGCATGTCCATCACTGCCACGGTACTTTATTTCACGGCAGCGATTAACTTCAGCCGTAAATCAACACCGCAAATCACACAACAACGGGTATATAGTTAACGAATTTTCATCTCCACCACCGCCCATAGGCGTCAAAAGTGAAAACTCTGCATTGAGCCGTAAAGTTTTTCGACAAACAATTCCCAAATCGCACAACCCTAGCAGGCAGGCAGTGGTTAAACGTTAACAGCTTCATTTTTATGATGGTCGGTCCCTTGGTACCTACCTATACTTTCCAGTAAAGTTCGCGTAAAATAAACCACAAAGAGCAAAGACTGTATCGATGGCGACTCTGATCTGTGGGAAGCTCTACTGCCGTACATTGCGTAATCCCTGTAACCTCTGTAACACATAGTGTGACGAAAATGTCGCTAAACTATAAATTTCCCATTACTCGAATGTTTCTGGCATTGTTCAATTAACTTTTCTGACTGAAGTTGACAAATGGCAAGTAGTAATTTTCAAAAATGTTTAATACCGACGAACCTAAACCTGGTTTTCGCAACTGCAAGTTTTGATGCGACTGCTGCTAGTGTACGATGGATCTCGTTTGCAACGCAACGCAACGCTGCATTGGTTCATACTCACGACTCCGGTGGTCCGTCCGACCGTAATAGCGGTCGTTCATTTCGAATATTATGTCTACTGGTTGTAGCTGGTTTCAGTAACGACAGGAGTTTTATACTTGGATCGGCTATTAATAATGAAAATGTGCTTCAAAACACAGTTTGTCTGTTAATTTTGTGGGTCTATAAAAGCTCCAACTCTAAGGAAGAGGCTTCGATGGTTAACGAAATCCTCCCTGTGTCAGCTTCGTTGTACGTTTCAACATCTTTCAATTATTTGAGGTACATTTTAGTAAAACAAAATCGATAAAGCTACTTAATTAGAGCAAATCTTTACAGTCGCAAAGTTTTGTTGAATGTCAATCTCATAGACGAATTGGTGCGTAATCCATCAATAATCATGTTTCCCGTCATCCGCGGTAAACTGAACAAATGCTCTTGTCAAGCCAAATGGAAAAGTTGACGTGAACCGAATCAAATAAACTTTTCGCGAGAGAAAAAGTTGCAATCCGCCCGTCGATTGATATAGATACCTACATGATTCTGTGGTACGGGAAAATGAATTGAATTTTTAACCGGCGATGTGCGTGGTAATTTAAATTAAAAATGAATAATTGAAGCACCGGGAAATTGACATCGGGTTGACGTCGACTCCGGGGCTCATACATTTAATTGCAATTTGCTGGATGACGAGATCAAATTCAGTTGCAGCAGAGTGCTGCTGCATTTAATCACTGCCTCGTGCTTAGTGCCGGAAGCACCGGAACGCCTCTCGCCTGTTTATTCCGGAAAGTTTCCGTTCGTCCCACCGGTTCAATAGTTAACCGAGTTCTGCGGCAGGACGTGATTTAATTTCAAACTTATGCCCGAACTTCTTTGTTTGAGTGTGTATGTTAGGAAACTCTAACCGGGAAAAGTATGGAAAAAAGACACATAACCTAAAGTTGAGAAACAAAACAAAAAAAAAACGCAAGACGGAGTTGACTAACGTGCCAACATCCCCTGTTTAGCAGTATTTAATTTTAAGTTTGCAAATTCTCATCTACACTGTGCATCCGATTTCCTATTCATAATGAATGTGTCGGCAAAGTTTTTCAGATGCATTTTATTAGAATGGAAACTATCCGGGAAGAAAATAAATTTATAAGCACTTTCTCATACGATACAGGGAAGATGTATTGCTAGACTTTGCTAAATTGGGTGTTGCAAAAGTCAACGTACATTCTTATATGCTGTTCACTGGCGTGCCCAGGCTAAGGTACACTGGGGCGGTTCACTATCTAACACAAATTGACTATTCGTCTTAATTACACGGGAAGCCGTCAACCGATACCCGACACTTTCCCTCTGTGCCAGTTACACGCTACCGGCAACTACTCAAATAATGTATTATTAACACACATTAAACATTCGAGGTAAATCCTCTAAAATATTATAAATACCAGGATGCCTCCAAGTTGACCTCGAGGTATGACACTGGCCTAATAAGTCAGTTGCCGTATGTTCGAATCTTGGCTGGAAGGGGCTGTTAGAGCCAATAGGATCGTAGCAACTGGCCCCGCAATTGTCCTGTACTCTAACAGCTAGCTGCGAAGTCTATCGTATGAAAACAAAAGGTGAAGTTTCGATAACGGAATGTAGAATGTAGGCTTTGCTTTGCTTTTTTTACCAGGATGCCACATCCTCCCCCTGCATAAAATGAACAATTCACTATATGATATTATTCCAGGTTCATTATAGATTTTTTATATTGTTGGTACAGTTTTCAAATTAGTCTTGTTTGTTATATTCGTTACTAAAATCTTTGATAGGACATGCATGCATGCATTGTCATTGATATTTTACGTCTATGAACTTTGGCTTCCTGAAGTCAATGGTCATATTCTATTGTGCTTTTCCAGTTTCAACCCTAACAAACGTTTGCTATGGGGTTTTCCAACGCTCGACGGCTCAACTTTAACACAACATAAAATACAATATACAATATGCAACACGGATTCAACTTTAACACAATATACAATATACAACACGGATTGGCCATGGCCCTCTCGCCGGCTCAATCTTAATATACGTTCAAATCTATCTAATGGTAATTTCCACTACCACTTAATAGAAATTTTAACAGGTATTGCTTTATGACGAAATAGAGCGTCTAAGATCTACCTATTAATCGATTACGATTGCGATGATAGTTTATGGATTGATAGTTTATAATATTTAATAGTTTATGCATTGCGTTGATAACTTACCTCAATTACCCGACGCAATAGGGACTTTAATATGTTATCGACGGACTAAAACTAAATGAACTAAATTAATAAGCTGTATTTCCTGATTAATCAACTGTTTAATTTGGTTCCGTAGATTAGCTCTAATATATCAGCCTAATCAATTGTCAGCTCAGTCGGGACTAGTCGATCGATTAAACATACCGCCGTATCAGTAAATCCATCTCCTAATCACTCATAAGAGTTTTTTTTTAAATTTTGTTTAATTTTTATTAGAGACGGTTTAACCACTCTGTGGTTATTGGCGTTTTGCACTCATAAGAGTTGTTGCAATAATCGGGCGATTCAGCCTACACGAACCTACTAAATAGGGAGGCAAGTAGGAGCAATTTTTTTTTATCTGGTATGCATTACTGTAATCATAAAGGGGTCCGACCAGTGTCGCTATTTATTGCGACTGCAACCATCTACCTCTTTTCAAGCAAAATGTTCGAAGCTCGATGAACTCAACATGCCCAGCAACAAATGCTGCCACCAAATGCCCAAAGAAGCTCAGCCTAAAAGCAATTCATAGTGGGAACAACTTCGCAAAACAAACGCCAGCCGAAGCAAATCACCACTTTTCATGCGGATAAGTCAATATATTGCGTTAAAAAGTATGTATTCCAAATTTTTTACCTCAGATTTTAGCTCAAAAATCACAACGAAGAAGTTTCAATTTGGTTAAAGGATCGCCAATGTGATATTCTGCGGTTCACTATCTAGCAAAAACTGACTACTTATCCCATTTACGCGTGAAGCTGTAAACCGACTCCCGGTACTTTTTCTCTGTGTTAGTTACACGCTATTCATATCCACTTTCAAGTCCAATTTCAATTCCTTTTTAAAGTTCAAAGTCTAATTTAAACTATGACTTTAAGTCCAACTTCAAGTCCAATTTCAAGTCCGATTTAATGTCTAATTTTAAATGCTATCAAGTTCAACTTTATGTCCGATTTCCAATCCAGTTTTAAGTCCAATTAAAAACCAATTCATATACATTTCAAATTTTAATTTCTACTTTAAGTTAAGTGATAATAGAAAAGTCGTAAAATTGTTTTCTGGCTCATGGAAATTTTTGAAATAATTCTTCTAAGTTAGTCAATTTCCTATATTTTAATGATAACATTTTTGGTTGTACGTTGTAAGAGTAAACAGGCGTGGTACACTAATTACGTAACGCAAAAATTATGGTTTTTTGACCCACTCCCTCCCCTATGTAACAAAAAGTAACGCTTGGCATAGCCTCCCCTTTAAATTACGTAACGTTAACTAAACCTCCCCCCCCTATCATTGAATGAAAATCGCACAATCTATTTAACTTTTTTGGTTTTGCAAACTCAAGAAACGCATCGATTTTACATTCTTATCAAAACTACACTGATCAGAATGTCAATTTTGAATTCTGATCAAACTATATGATTTAACACAACCAGGTCTGAGTTCAAAACAGGAATTTTGATCAAAATGGATTTGATCAAGTTGAGTCGAGTCTAAAATCATAGAGTTTCTTAGCTGAAACAGCAATAAGGCATCACCCCATGTTGCATGTTTGGTTAAACGGTTTTCAGCTGCTCAGATCTATTTAGCAAAGTATAATTCCGTATTTTTTAATTTTGATATATTTGTTACGTAACTCTTCTCAAGACTCCCCCTCCCCCCTATGTAACAAAAAGTAACGCAAGCTTGATCTCCCCCCCTCCCCTCTGAACGTTACGTAATTTGTGCATAAAGCCACAGTTTACTGTGGAAACGTAAGTAAATTTTCTTAGCATTTTCACAGATGAATTGCTGATGATTCGCGATAGTTCATCTCTTGCTGCTCCTTAAGAAAAAATAAAAAAATACGGCGGAAAGGAGGAGAATGAAAGAGGAAAAACGAAACAAAGAAAAGAAGAGAAACAGGTATGAAAAAACAAAAACTAAAGGAAAATCCTAATACAAAAGAAGGAAAACGAAGGAAAAATGTAGAGAATAGTGGAAAAGAAGGAAACGGAAGATAAAAAAGGTGACAGGAAGCAAAGAAGGAGAGACTTAACAGAAAAAAAGGTAGTGGTGAGAAGAAAAACGATAGAAAAGAATGAAGAATGATAACGAAAACGAGGAAAACGAGAGAAAATATGGAAATGGTAAAACTAAGAAACGAGAACAGAAAAAGAGGAAACTTTAGTGAATAAAATGAAAATGAAAGAAAAACGTAATATAACGAAAAACTGAAAGTGAAATAGAAAAAGAAAACGCAGGATGTATTGAGAAGAAAAATGGAACAGATGAAAACCAAAAAATCGAAGAGTTAACGGGACAGAAAACTTAAAACAAGACTTGAAAAGAGCTACAATTGTTGGAGGGACAGTAGGGGAAACTAATGAAAATTTTTTGAGAATGGAGGGGAAAGAGTGGAAAGGAAGGAGGGGGGTAATAGGTAGCTACGCTTAACAAGTTGTCGTAGCTACCTATTACCCCCACTTCCTTTCCACTCTTTCCCCTCCATTCCCAAAAAAATTTCATTATTTTCCCCCCCATCAATTGGCGAACCATCGATCGTTTCAAAAAATATTAATATTAATGCCTGACCGCATTTCAAGGTCGACGACTAAAAACACGAGTTTGGTCAACTGGAAAAAAGGTTATGCGTGTCTGAAAGTGATGGAAAAAAACAAAAAAACGGAGAATAAAAAACAGAAAAAGGGGAAAACGAGAGAGGAAAAAAAGAGAAAGAGGAAACAGCGGATAGATAAAGAAAAAACGTTTCAGAAAATGTGGGAAACCGGAATAGAAAACAAGAGCAACCGAAAGGAAAAATAAGAATAGCGAGAAAAAAAAGAAATCGCTAAAATGAAGTCAAACGAGATGTAAAAAAGAAAATGCAACGGAAAAAGAAGAGAAGGAAAATACAACAAACGGACAAGAAAAGGAACTTGGAACAGAATTTCAAAATAAAAATGAAGAGGAAAAGACTGGAAAAAGACGTAAAATAGAAGATAAAAATGGAAAACTTGACAGCAAAGGGAAAAAGGGAGCCCAAATTAATTAAACGTGACAGAACAGAACAGAAGAAACTGGGTATCTGAAACAAGATAAACAGAACAGACGAAGACGAAAAACGAGAAGGAAGAAAGTACGAAAACTGGAACTTGAAACGTAAAATGGAAAATAGAAAAGCTGTAACGCCGGGAAAAATTGCAAAAAATTGAGTGAAAAACAGTGGGCAAAACAGAATTCAAAATAAGAACAAATGGGACAGAAAACGAACAAAAACGGAGACAATGAAACAGGAAACGCAGAACGTAAACCCAGACAGACAGACAGAAATAAAGAAAAATGAGAGTAAAAGAAGAAAAAGGTGGCGAAAAAGTACAAAAGTGAGAGAGAAAATCATGAAAGCGAGCAGAATAGCAGAATAGAGGAAAAAACGGAACAAAAAGATGAAAAACGGGATAAAACGAAAAACAGATCGTAACATAAAAATAGAAAAAGCAGGACCTAATAGGAGGAAGAATGGAACAGTCGAAAACCAAAAAATCGAAAAGGAGTTAACGGGACAGAAAACATAAAACGAGACTGAAGAAGAGGAAAAGGTGTGTGAAAATGGAAGGAAAAAGACGAAAAACGAAAAAGAAAAGAAAAGATCACAGAAAAGGTTGAAAACGCGACAAGAAAACAAGAGAAAGAGAAAACAGCTCGAAACGAGCTCGTAATCCCAAGAATTAGAAGCCGTTGGTTTGGAATCTTACAAGATACCTATTTTAGGTATTAGGTTATCTATGTATATGGGGCTGATTTGGGCAAAATGTACTATACTTGCATTTCGCACAGTATGGAATGGATGGGATTTGATTCTTCTGATGTTTTGACAAAATTTGGAAGCTATTTGAGTTCGTTTCACGGGCGGCAAATAAGTTTTTATACTGTTTAATTAGCTTTTAACCCTCTAACGGGTAAGACCGTCTGTAGACGGCCTTCGCTTTTGGAGCTCCAGAACCACATACGAAATTTTTCTTGAATTGGCAATATGAGAAACATGTTCAGAACAGATTTTCTGACATTTTGATACTAATATCACATCATTCTGACCATGCGTTCAAAAGTTATCATCTTTCAAAAACAAGAATTCCGAAAAATTCCGAAAAAGATTGTGGTGCGAATATTCCTTTTTTCACGTTTGAAGAAAAAGGACATCTAGAATAAAATGTTCGATATCAAATTTTTCCTATGAGCAATTTACATGCTTTTTTTCAATTTTGTAATATATTTGAACTGAAAAAATATTTGGGTAGTGCGTTATGCATGAAAAACTAAAAAGAGAAATTGGACTATTTCATACCTAGCGGTCCTCCAGATAAATATTTTCCCATGAAAATCAACACTCGAGCTTCTTTTAAGTGTACTTTCATGATAAAGTAATCATTTGCTCGATCGCATAGCTTTTTCGATGTTGCCCGTTAGAGGGTTAACATGATTTTTGCGTGAAATAGGGTGAAATGGACCATTTCCCGAAGTTTGCGCCGGATGAAACCATCACCAATCGATTTCCTGCATTTTTTTACATAAGAATAGGTCTTTTGTAAGATTCCAAACCAGTGGCTTCTAATTCTTGGGATTACGAGCTCGTTTTTGCTCATTGTGCAGCGGTGTGTCACAGAAAAACAGGGTGACAAAGAAAAAAAGGGTGACAACGAAAAGGTGGGAGAATGCAAAAGAATAAGAGGGAAAACAAGACAAGAAGGGAAAATGGAACAGAAAACAAGAGAAACCAAGTGAAAATAAAACTAGCGAGAGATGGAAAAAAGAAAACTGATAAATGAAACGTGGAAAACGGGAAAAAGAGGTCAAATGGGATGTAAAAGGAGAAAGAAGGGATAAAATGGGAAAGGATAGAAATAGGAATGGAATGGAAAAATGAGACAGAATAAGAAGAAAGAAAAACAAGGCAAACGGATAAGAGAGGGAAGTTGGAATAGAATTTCAAGGTAAAAGTGGAAAGAAAGAGACGGAAAACGGGAGCATAAAGGGAGAGCACAGTGAGCTAAACATAGAATATTCAGCACCGAAAAGTAGAAAAACTGGGTATCTTAGAGAGTAACAACGGAACAGACCAAGACGGAAAACGAGAAGGAGGAGAGTTAGAAAAAGATGAATACTGGAAACGAAAACTGGAAAAGGAATGAGAAAAGCCGGAAAACGAGAAAGGAAATTGTTAAATATTGAGTGAAAGACAAGAGGTAAAACAGGACTCACAATATGAAAAAAATGAGACAGAAAACGAAGAAAAACGGAACGAGCCCGAAAATGCAGAACATAAAGACTGAAAGACGGACAGAAATAAATAAAATAAGAGAAAAAGAGGAACAACGGAAAGCAAAAGTAAAAAAGTGAGAGCGAAACCCAAGAAAACGGTCCGAAAAAGAGGAAAAACGGTTCAAAAAGTGGAAAAGCGGGATTGGAAAAGAACAAAAAAGACCAGAGAAGAATTGAAACATGTGAGAGAGTAAGACGAATTATAATTCAATCCTACTTTCAAGTAAAACTTTGTATTTAATGTCAAGTTCAATCTCAAGTCCAATTACATGCAAAATATTAAACCCAATTTCGAGCTTAATTTAATTCAATTTTTAAGTTAAATTGAAACTCCGATTTCTTGTAAAATTTGAATTTCAATTTTAAGTTTAATTCACGTTTGAAATGTAATTTCATGTCTAATCTCAAGTCCAATTTAAATCTAATTTACGTGTAATTTCAATCTCATTTTTAGGTTCAATTATGTGTATAATTTCTAATCCAATTTCAAATATGATTTTAAATCCAATTGCACCCAAAAGTCCGGAGTTTTCAACATGACCGGCCGGTTTTTTTTGTGATAAGTAATAACAGTTTTGTTATCCTACGATTACTCGATTTTCTAGGCCAAAGCATTCTTCAGAAAGCTCGGGTGCCCCACTTTTTGTTTATGTCTGGGCACGCTAGTGGTTATATTTACGGCTATTGGTTTGGTGGTTTGGAACTAATTTGAGGAGTGATTTTCTAGTTTGTATTTTTTTCATGGAGGAGATAAACTGTATAAGCAACAAAGATTACTACATAAAAAGATATACATATTTCTAGAATTATCGTTCAGGCATAAAATGTAAGATTCATATTGCTGAAAAGCATTGATTTTCGATGCTTTCAATAAGAATATTGTCTTCAGCTGAACGCTCTTCTCAATTCATTTTTTTTTCAACATCTTCCCCAGACAGGATGCCTTTCCCTACACATAAATATTGCTTTACGAAGATATCACCTGAAGCGGGAGTACCGTTATTCCAAGCACCGTAAATAAAAAATTCCTTCTGCCTTTGTGACGTTACAAATATCGTCGGGTGGCGGAATCGTTTCTGGTTCCGAATGTTTATTTAGATTTCATAGGTTGCATAGCTGATGGGAATCCATTTTCAGTCGATTGAGTTGATACACTCGAAGGGTGAAAATTGAAAAGCGAATTGAAAACCTTGTCATTTCTATAAAAATGTACTTATATCACATACATATAGTTTTAAATTTATAACTCGAGTTCGACATAAAGATGTCTTTATGTTTCCGCATTTTGATAGACAAACCGTAAAAAATAACCTCGTAATATTTCGATAAAATTTTTTCACTCTATAAACTCGGTAAGTTTCAAACGTCAACAAAATACCGTTGTTCTGTGTGATTCAAAAGGTTTTCCTCCTCACCGGTGTACCTACTACCTGTCCAAAGAATACCCGGGAACAGAATTATGTGCCAAAAGCCGTCGTACAATCGCAGAGCATCCTTTCAAGAGCACGAGCACACTTGCTAACAAACTCTAATGTTAACGGTCTACTGAATTCTCCTCGTACCACTGCGCTGGCGGCTGCTGCTGATGCTGCTTTCAGAAACATTATGAAAGGCTTCGAAAAATGCAGACCAAAATCCGATGACAGCAAGTCAGCGACAACATCGTTGACAACAGTTAAGTTCATTATTTGATAGATTTGTTCGGGTAAGATAAACTATTTTCGTTTCCGGCAACGTTCTCTCTGGCATCTACTCGCAGCGTACATCCTTTTTGAAGTGCCTAGGGTGGTATTACAAACCAATCGTAAGCTGGATTTCTACAAATTTTCTTTGTCATATTCCCAACACAAATAAGAAGAATTTTTCGTTCAGTTCGTAATACGTAATACAAAGTGGGTCACACAAACTTCAGCCACCCTGAGGGCACCCACAGAGGAACGTTGATTCAGTCGTAAATGCAGACGGTTGATTGAAAACGTGGTAAGAATGAAAACAAACTCCGGTCGATTTCGTTCGAGCGACCAGCTGGAATGCCCAAGGTCCTTTTTCCTGTCGTTTCCACACGTTTCCGTCGTCGAAGGAAAAGACAGACACCCGTCCGCGGCGACTGTCGCGTCGCCTTCGGTGCCATCGGTAGGCAATATCAGCGTTCAGCCGACAGGGATTTTCATCATGACTCCATGAATAAATAATACCGTTCATGATCGATTAATTTTGTATACGGCCGCACGTTTTCCAATCACATTCTCGAATCAACAGCTCATAGTTCGATATTGAGTTATAAATAATAAAAAATGTCACATCCAAACGCCGTCGGACCGATCTGATGGGCTGTGAAAATAGAAAAATGAGCATCGAATACGCTCCGCAGAACCCATGCTGGGTTTCTGAAATCCTCATATTCATATGTCAAACCTAAAGGCTGGATTATGCAATCAACGCAGTTTATTGATTTTAACCTGTCCACATTGTCTTGTCCATCGCAGCGCTTAATGACTTTACCAAATGATTTCTGATGCAAACGACTAGTCAGACCGTACCGGTGCGCGGCGTGGCGTGTACGCAAGCTCTTTTGACCGTTGTTAGTTGGCTGTCTTGGCCGCCGCAGGTGTCACATCTAGCTTTGACGGGAGAAACTAGCGAAAACCCGCTCAATTTGTCATGCGATCTAGAATATGGTTTTGACGTGCAATGGAATGGAAATCGGTTTCAGTTTCAACCAAGGTTGTTTATTGCTCTTGTGGGCTACGTGGATCGATCATTAGTAGGTCGTTTACTAATTCAAATCACAGCGGTACCACTATTGCGCAGTTGAAGAGCTTTTTGAGTGATAACTGTTTAGATCAACTCTAAAATTTATGTAACAACGTGTACCGTGTGTTGATTACTAAATAAGGGCAAGTGCATATTTTTCGACCAAAATAACAAGTTGGAAGAATTTGCTAATGCTAATGCTCAAAATGCATCTTTTCGAAAACAAATCCAGCGTTGCTTTCATTTTAGATAACTTTAAGGTGTACCGCGCATTTTCACAAGGGCATTTGAATCGATTACGTTCGATTCGGTTAAAGCGATACCTGGCATTTTAGGACGGAGATTAAACCACTGACGAACTGACATGACACATAGAAGAAAATCCTTTAGAAACCATCGTCCTACACATTTTACTTGCACACTAGCACCCTCTGTTATGCATGTTGCGGAGTAGCTTGCATTTGCAGGGTTTTACATTTGAATGGTTTTATACTGAAAACTCGAAGCAACACTCGCGCGCCGCGGTGTGGCCATGCTGCGAAACATGGCATTTTTGAAAAATGAGTGGTTTTTGATTGGATGATGGAATTAACGCGAGTGTCTCCTCTGTTTGTCTGTGGTTGAACTATAGTCTCGATAAACTAATGAATTGACAGAATTTCGAAGCCGTGCTCCAGTGCCTCCAGTGATCGGGAATTGAGCTCGATATTACTATTACTCGCAAAATTCCAGACCAGACGAGTGCAAAAACTCTCGTAACAATAATTATTATTGATTAGAGTTATTTTTCCGATGACGCAATCCCCGTTCCAGCTCTGTGTCTGACACGCAGCAAAACTCCTCCAATTCACTACAGATTTACTACCAGCGTGTGCGCAGACTTCGCACCACAATCAAAAATTTATCATCGCTGTACTGTAATGTAATGTAAGTTTGTATTGTAAGTTCGACTCGACTTCGATATAATCGTTTCAAGGGAAACCTGGCTTTGACGAGTAAGACTGTGCGAGATTTCGTAAAATTTTGTGTTTATCGAAATTTAACGAGATCGATTAAACTATAGTTGAATTTATGGTAAATTTCGTTTGATTTCGTTCGATGTCGAGCAAAGCAAAGCCATCGGTGTAAACGTCATTAAGGTGACATGAAGGACCAAAAATTTTGAAAAAATCATTATTTTTTTATTTCAGATTTTGATTTTGCAGTCTTTTCCGTTTATTTTGATGTCAAATTTGTAATGATTCGGCCACGGGAAGTGGTTAAAAAACGATCAAACACATAAGCATTCCAGTGCGGTGTAGAACAACCTCGACGGAATAACACGCCGCTCCTGAAAAACCATGATTTTTAAACTTTATGTACCTTTTTCTCAGAAACTATACAAAGTATCGGAACAAACTTTTTTTTATTTTGTTGGTAGTAGCTTGGTAAAGACTTTCATAACTTTTCAGTTTCGTAAACAAAATACAGGTTAAGGAAAACGAAAAAGAAGAAAAATAGATGCCTGAAAAAATAAAATTTTGTCTTCTTTTTCTTTTTTCTCTGGCTGTGTTTCGTTTACAAACCTCAAAAGTTATAAAAGTCTTTGTGAAGCTACTACCAACAAAACAAAAAAAAAATTGTTCCAATACGTTCTGTAGTTACTGAGAAAAAGGTACATAAAGTTTGAAAATCGTGGTTTTCCAGGAGCAGCGTTTTATTCCGTCGAGGTTGTTCCACGCCGCACTGGAATGCTCATGTGCATGATCGTTTTTTGGCCACTTCCCGTGGTCGGATCATTATAAATTTAGTATCAAAATAAGCGGAAAAGACTGCAGAATCAAAATCTGGAATAAAAAAATAATGATTTTTTCAAAAATTTTAGTCGTTCATGTCCCCTTAAGAACTTGACATGTTCCTAAAACTGGCAGTACAAAGTTAGCAGAACATTAGCTGCACCATGCAGTTAATTGATGCTCAATTGATGCTAATTAATGCTCCTAACGATGAATTTAATGCTCCATTGTTTCATAGGAAAAAGCAATGCACTGCTAGCTTTAGATAAAGTTAGCAGGACAGGACAATGTTTGGAAATTCTTTTTCGCTCAATTTTTCAAGGAAAATGACTATCAAAGTTACCGAAACTATGTTTTTCCTAGAGTATTAAATGAGCATTAAATTACGGTCATACTTGGGTAGCTCTATCTGCACCGGAAGTGCCATTTCCGAACATTGTCCTGCTAACTTTATCTAAAGCTAGCAGGGCATTGTTTTTTCTTCTGAAACAATGAATCATTAAATTCGTCGTTAGGAGCATTAATTAGCATTAATTGAGCATCAATTAACTGAATGGTGCATCAAACGTTCTGCTAACTTTGTACTGCCAGCTTTAGGGACTTGACCCTTCTTTATCAGAGTTCGACAGACTTCGCAGCCGGTTATTAGAGTACAGAACAATTACTGAGCTACCCAGGTAACCAATAAGCATTAGTATAAGCAGTAAATCAATCGTTTATTAGCATCCCTGGCATTTTATACTGCAGGTTGCTGTTTATCAGCCTTTTGACTGCATAACTGTTGTAAATTGGCATTCACAATTCTATTTAAATTCTTCTTGTTGGTAACTAGCTGCAAATAAGCATTGTCAGCACTATAAGAGGGCTAGAAGTAAAGCAGCCGCATATTTGCCAAAATAGCATTTAAGTAGCATTTAAGGCAACTTAAATGCTTATTCGCTTGCATTTAAATTGCATTAGAAATGCTTATTGGTTACCTGGGTAGTGCAACGATCCTACTGACTCTAATAAGCAGCACCGCCCAACTGAGATTAAAACATACGATTACTGGCTAATTAGACCAACATCGTACTCCGAACCTAATCGGACGGTACAAAATGCTACAAAAAGGAGAAAGTTGGAACAAGAAGAAAATTAGGACTGAAAAGTGCGAGATCAAGACATGAAATGAAGGGAAAGTGAAAGCAGCGGCCAGAAAAAAAGGAAAAACGGACGAAAATAGGAGGCAACACGAGAAAAATAGAGGAAAGCAAAAACAAAGCCATGGGGTATAAACGTCCTCAAGAACTTGACCCTTCTTTATCAACATATTTGGCAGCCGATTATTAGAGTACAGGACAATTACGGGGCTAGTGCAAAGATCCTACTGATTCTACAGCAGCACCGCGGCGTTAGGCCAGCATTGTACCCCGAAGCTAACTGGGCCGGCATTGAAAGGGGGCACAGAAAATAGAAAAAAAGGTGACAGAAAAGATAGGAAAACGAGAAAGAAAAAGAAAGAAAACGGGACAAGAAAGGAGAAACTGGGCAGAAAACAAAGGAAACCAAAAGGGAAAAGAAGAATAGCGATTGAGAAAAAGAAAAAGCGATAGAGGAAACGAGGAAAACGTGAAAAAGAAATCGAACAGAAAAATGGGAATTGGAAAACAGGAATGGAGAAAATAAAACCAGGGAAAACGGACCAAAGATGTAGAGCAAAAGACAAAAAACACGAGATAAAAAGGATAGCCGAAGAGCAAAGGGAAAGAAGCGAGCCAAAAACAGAATAGACGCGACAGAAAAGAAGAAAATCTGGTTATTTAAAAGAGCCTAAAACGGATTAGCCGAGGACGAAAAACGTAGGAGAGTAGAAAAAAATGAAAACTACAAACGAAAAAAGGAAAATGGGATGGAAAACGAAACAATGAAACAGGAAACATGGGACAGCAAAAAAGAAAAAGAAAAACTGTAGCAAAAAGAAGAAATGTGAGTACAAAAACCAAGGAAACGGTGCTGCAAAGAAGAAAAAACGGGACGGGAGAAGAAGATAAACGGGACTGGAAACGAGAAGTAACGTATGAGATAAGACGTATGAGGGAGTAAGACGAAATTGGTTAATCGTAATTTCAAATAAAATTTCGTTTTTAATTTCGTGCCGATGTCCTAATTTAAATTTAATTTAATGTCCAATGTTAAGTTCCACTTCAAGTCCGATTTCATGTCCATTATTTTAAAACAAATTTTAATTTCAAACTTCATGATTTTAAATCAAATTTTAAGTCTAATTCAAATTCAAATTTTGAGCGCCTAGTTAGCTTCGAGGCACGATTCAGGTTAATAAGCCAGTCATCGTATGTTCGAATCTCGGCTGGGCGGTGCTGCTGGAATTAGTAGGATCGTTGCACTAGCCCCGTAATTGTCCTGTACTCTAATAACTGACTGTGCAGTCTGTCGATAAACCCAAGGCTTTTTTATTATCTATTTTTAACACTGATTTCAAGTTCAATTTCTAGTAAAATTTGAATTCCAATTTCAAGTCTAATTTCAAATGTAATTCCAAGTCTAATCTCATGTCCAATTCAAATCTAATTTCCTTGCACTTTCTATTCCAATTTTGCGTTCAATTTCGAGCATTAATGGAAATCTAATGTCATGCTCACTTTCAACTATAATTTAAAATCCAAATTCAAGTCCAGGTTAAAATCTGATTCAATTCGAATTTCGAGTAAAATTTCAAGTCCAATTTAAAAAAAAAACTTCAATTTTGCTTTTAAGTCCGTTTTCACGTTTAATTCCATACAAAACTTTCAAGTGCAAATTACTCCAAATTTAAGTCCAATTTCAAATCAAATTTTAAGTCCAATGTTTAGTTCAATTTGGAATAAACCTTCTAGCCCCAATTAGCGAAAATTGAAGCCCAAATTTAATACCTCATGTCAAGTCCGATTTCAAGTTCCATTCCAAGTCTAATCTCTAGTTCCAAGTCTAATTTCTAGTTCAATTTTAAGTTTGATTCTAAATCCAATTGAATCTGAAAGCCCGGAGTTGTCAACCTAATTGGCCGGTATTTTTGTGATAAATATTAATAGATTCGCCATCCTACGATTATTCGATTTTTCAGGCATATTATTCGGAATGATCGGATGTACGAGCTTTTGTTTATATCTGGGCTCGCGATTTGGTGTAAGTCAGGGCTGCATATTATTGCAACTGTCCATAAAGCAGTTAGTACCCATGACGTTACGAGCTACCGTGGTATCTCGTTTCTTAGTTACTTATATCATATTATCTCGGAATGGCAGCATGGGACGATCACAAACATGATGTGCAAATGGAGTTCCCCTCCATTTGAAATGCAATCAGGTTTGCCCCAAAGAAGCCATTTGGACCCATTGCTATTTATCCTTTTCGTGAACGATTTGTGCTCTACAATGGAATCCCCTAAGTGTATGTTTGCCGATGACCTGAAGTTCAACCGTGTAACAGCTTCGAGAGTTGAATGCTGTGCTTTGGCCATTCTTCTAGATAGCAAACTTTGTTTTGTTTTCCAGCGTAATTTCATCCGGTACGCTCTTCGAATGCTGCCTCCTTGTGAACACCGGAGCCCTCTAATACGTCTGCCCACTTTGGCAATTAGGAGGAGTATGTTGCACCGATTATTTATATTCGACCTCCTGGAAAACAATGTCGATAGCCCGGAGATGTTAGGACAGCTTCGACTCAATGTTCCGCCTAGGCGTACCCGACGAGCGGACTTCTTTAGGCTTTCATTGCACCATACTTTATTTGCTAGGAATAATCCTATTGATGTGTGTTGTCGTGAGTTTAATTAATACTTGTTTGAAATTAGGAACGGAGCCTTTCTCCGAAAACCCGCGCTGAGAATCACGGCTAACACGCTCACATACGAACAGCGTCACGCGCAGTACTTTACAAGTCGTAAGGGCCTGCATAGTGTCGTCGTCCTGACAGTAAAAACAAGTTAGATTAAAACTTCTCGGTCGGTGGTTTCTACAGTTGACGGAGGAAGAGGCACAATTTGTGTCTAAAAATAGCCCAACCACATACGTCGCTACTTTTACAAGGGGGTTGCGCAGTCTCGTTTTGTCCAGCGCCTCTGTGGTTCATAGGTACACGGGTACCAGCGAGCCACATGCCCTGGCGGGTGTTGTGGCTTCAAATTTGGCTATAATCTTATAATAATCTCAGATTATAGCTTGGTTCGAGCCATGCACCTTTCAGCATTGGACAAAAGGTAGGGGTCACAACGAATAATTCTTAAGCGTAGCTACCAATAACCCCTTTCTCCCTCCCGCTCTTTCCCCACCACTCCAAAATTTTTTTTTATTACTTTCTCCTACCGTCCTTTCTTCAATTTCAGAACCAACGTTTCAAAAAAATATTAATATTAATGCCTTATCGCATTTTAAACCCAAAGACTAAAAACACGAGTTTGGTGAGTTTAATGTTGTATTTAACTGTTTTGATTATAATGTGACTAGAACTACTATTAAAGTTAGAATTAGTATATTAGTATATATTAGAACTGTCTGTACGATTACTTGGAAGACCAGTATTAATAAAAATTTAAAACAAAAATGTAAATGTAAATAAAGCGAACAACGGAATGGAGCATCTCCCAACTTGCAGCTAGTGCAAAGCAGTAAATAAATATCGTTGTAAAACAATACGAACCGAAGAGGTTCCAAGTTGTTACCTTGAGGTACGCCGTAAATATGTCGTTCGAAAAGATATGATTTGCCATGAAAATAAATGCGATTGATTTTTCTACGTCAGTTCAGAATGACTTATCCATATGTTAGTCTGTTGAAAATGTCTTTTTGTATCTATGGGATGGATTCTGGATTCTTAGTATTCCCAGCGATAAATTGACTATGACTACAGTCGATGATTGGTTTGCAAAATCAGCATGTTTCAAGTAAATTTAGAAAGGTTCACAAAACTAGTTCAAAAGGCTATATTGTGGTCTCTAAGAAATAACTGAAAGACATATATAGCCACTATTGAAGAGAATAATAAAATTATATAAGGTTTTTGATAAAGCTCCTAAGTTCAGACAACATATATTTAATAACAGAAAAGTTATCATTTAGTGATTTTTGCGATGCGTAAATAGTGTTTTTTAATAAATCTAAATGACAATGTAGTAAACGAAGACGTAGTGTGTAGTTTAAATTTTCAAGGATCTTCCTAAACATGTTGAAACATTGACCGCGTCTCAGTATAACTGTTGACTGAAACGTTCATTGTTGATTTTCTTTTTCATTTATGGAAAACGCACATCTGCAACAAGAAATCATGTTAAGATTTCGCTGCAAGAGAAACAGTTTATCTTATACTAGAGGTTAACGGAGCTTTTCTTGACTTCAATCAGTATACGAATATAATTTCATACAGGAAATGAAAAAAAAAACAACCTCCATACCCCGGAAGGGACTTTCAGTTTAACGTTGCCCTTTTATGCGATCGTAAAAATTTTGATTCCATCAAACGATTTAGCCTTCAACCCTGCGAAGCGAAACGAAATAATACGACAGGATACCCTTTGAGAACTTGCAAACAGAATTCTTACCAACCTGCCTGCACAGCACACCCATCGGGAGAAATAAAAACGGTGCATTAAAAATACCAGCTATAAATTATTAAATATCCTTCCTGCGTTTTCACTTCACTGGGAAAACTCAAACAGATGGTTGTCCGTCGCCGGGGACTAACGAAAATGACGAAGCTCATCCCGAATGATACGCACGCTTCTCATTCGCATTCGCTATCATATCAACCTGTTTTGGTCTGCAGAGGTGTAATACAACACTGAGGTACACTTACGTTCATCGTCATCGTCGTCCTGGTCGTATTCATTTCAGGGTTGTTTTACACGTCAAGAATGGCGATGATAATGAGCATGTACAGCTGTTCTCGTCCCAGCTTCGAAACGAAGTTGGGAGGAAACAACCCTGCAAACCATTTGCCTGCCGGGTTTGCTCTTGCCGACTGCGGGAGCCGAACAGCTTATCAACTAGTGAGAAGAAATCCCCAGCGGATATCCTCGTTCCTATGCTATCAATCCGGCTGCCAGCCAGCCAGCTTGCCAGCCAGGCAGCTTCTGTCGTGGTTTGCGTGCCCGATGGCGCACGAAAATGAGCATGGCGGTGAAATCTGCCCCGTGTGCTTCATTCCGTTGCGTCCGTAGTGCCTGCGGTTGATCATTTGATATTTGCAAGCTCATTGCGGTTGATGAAATTTCATTTAAGCTCAAACACGATACAGTGTAGGGCGGACGCACAGCTCCTCGCTGAGCACACTTGTGAAAGGTCATACTTGATGGGTAGATAGTCGTAAAAATGTACCAGTCACGAGCAACAGGGAGGAATTATGAACGCTTCGAGGGTCCCACCGGGTTTGACACCGAAAGGGCGCGTGTGGCGCGCGGCTCTAAAACGGGATTAAATGTGCCCCACGTCGACGAGTGTTCGACCTAAGTAAACAATATAAAATTTTCAATGTTTTTTCCGGAATGGTTTCTGCCGCCTGTAACTATCTTTAATTATAGCCCAATCATAATTCCACTAAACGGATAATAATAAACCGCACGGTTTTATTGCCCTCGGAGAGACACCGAGCGTCTCCATCGTGATTTATTTCAATTGGATCTAATGGAGATGAATCATAAACATTGCGAAGTGCAGTTGCAGTTGCCACTCGATTTCAATCGCAGATCCATGTGCACAGTAGTCATAACTCATCGGTATTAAGTGTGAAATTATCTGCTCATCAGTTTTACTGCCAACAGGCTGGCTCTGCTCTGATTCTGGATGCTGCATCTTTGCCGTTTGCATGATGGCAAATATTACTAATGGAATTGCGTGGCAGCAATTTTTGAATTAGACTTATGACTTTTCCTACGCGATTTGGCATTTTAATGACTGCCGCTTTCAACAAGTTGAATGAACACCGTATGTTACGAAGGGATTTAAAATTCCACCAACATTCGGTCGATGTTTAGAGATACTTAGTAGCAACTTTGGTCCTAGTTCCCAACGCCGGCTAACGGTGTACTCGGGTGAGGTCCTAACTATTCACCAGGGGACCTTTCATAGATCTACCTGACCTCCTCCTTCTCATCGAAACGAGCCGCCGGCCGGTCGCATTTCACATACCCGTGCTGAAAGACGCGGTGTCTCCTTTCGGCCGTAAATCTTTGCGGCCTCAAGGTACACTCAATAAGTACTCTCATCGACGTGGTGGCACTTGGCAGCTAGTTCAGGCCGTATCTGCGCGCTTCAAGTCGTTACTTTTCGTTCGTTTGTACCTTCGGCAATTAGAGAAGCAAAAAAAAAAGCTGCCCAGAGAATAATTATTATAGGTACGCGCTGGTTTGAAGCTCGGAAAATAACCGACTGATTTATAGACCAGAATAATTAGCCTTTTTGCGCTCCTTTGAACTTGACTGTTGACTGTTGGGTTGGTTGGGGAGATATTTACTCGTTAATGATCGCGTATGCGGTTACTCTACACCGAAGCAAAGGTAGAAAAGCACATGTTCCACCCAGGCTAGGTGTGGTGGCCGAAACAGCGACTAAACATAGACAAAGTTGTTGGACGTAAAACAGTTATGCTTTTACGACTAATTCCGTAATAACAGATTGCGTTCGATTTATTATGTAAAATTAAAGTGCAATTATGCCGACGACAGTTACGACACACCGGCGGATCGGAAATTGATCGAGTCGAGAAAGTGGTTCTTAATTTATGAACCAATAATTTGTTTCCACCTGAACCTTGCATCAGTGTTAAGGGTCTTGAATAATTTTTGACGAAAATTTAGAGCAAACCAATTAGGATTGCAAACTGCCATGTCACATGAAAATGCCTGAGCGAATGCAATGTTTGTTTTTTTACACTGGTGGAATGAAAATCTGGGGCGATTTGAAATCATAAGCACTTTTCGAAATTCGATGCAACCCCTAGTTTCATCCACTAATTATATGGAGCATTCGAGCTAACCTTGACCGACCAGGGAGCTTTGAAAACAGAATAGATGTCTGAGTTTCGTTCATGCTCTGCTTTTTGAAACAAGTGAAACACTCCACTTTTAATGAACTTAGCCATGACACCATTATTGCCATTGTTTCCTCCATCATCCTGAAATATTATCGCGAGCGGTAGAATAACAAAAACAATTCTATATGCGACAAAAATTGACGAGGAATATTTTCTACTAGCTGGAAATTTAATACGACTTTCAATAGCTTCTTGATTCAGTGTAAATGCTCTTCAACATCTTTTCATTTTTTTTATCAGCTGTCACTTGAATTAAGATAAAGGTAATGTATTCTTGTCCAAAAAGGTTTCCTTTGCATGCTGGAATCAATGAGTTTTCTTCAGTTCGGTTCTGCTTTTCAGACAATTCTACTTGTAAGCTTAAATCCGCTGGTGTATCTCCCAGGGAACGTGTTCCACCTTCTTTCTCTTTATAATTTAAACTTAAATAAAATAATTTCTGTAACCTATTTCAATTCTAATTTCAAGTCCAATTGCAAACAACGTTTAAACCCAGCTTCAAGTACAATTTCAGGTCCAATTTTAAATCCTTTCAAGTTCGAAAGTCCGATTTCGAATCATCAGCATTTTAAATTTCAAATCCATTTTTAAGTTAAGTGATGGGGGAAAACTCCAAAGAAAAGACACAAATTATGTTCTATCAGATATAAATTTTTTGAAATTTATGGTGGTGGTGTGGTTGTTGAAGAGAGTTGTTTTCGTCGCACTGTCGTCCGGCATCTTTACGACGTGTTCGACCCACCGTAACCTCCTATCTTTCGCCAGGTGTATGACGGAAATCTCTCCAAGCAGTGCCTGTAGCTCGTGATTCATATATCTCCACCACCCTCGACTTTCAGTTTGTGCTCCGTCAAACATCGTCCGCATTACCTTCCACTCGAACACTGCAAGGGTGCGTGTGTAGTCCGTGAGCAGCGTCACGGCTTCAAGTCCATTAAGAACCACTGGACTAAAAAGGGTTTTGTACATCGTCAGTTTCGTACATCGGCGTATGCTTCTTAATCGTAGCATTTTGCGAAGGGTTGTTGTTCGCGGTCACCAGTGATACCAAATACACGAATTTATCTATCCTTCGTTGCCGTCAACGGTTTATCTAGTTCGTCGCCGTCAACGGTTACCACGTTTGTTTCCTTCGAGCCTCTTACTTTCATGTATTTGGTCTTCGATGCATTTATTTTTAGCCCAAATCACCTAGATTCTGTTTTCAGTCTGGCGTAGATTGCCTCCGCCGTCGCAAAGTTCCCGGCTATGATATCGAAGTCATCTGCAAAGCCTAGAAGTTGGCTACCCTTGGTAAAAATCGCACCTCTCGTTTTGATGCTCGTTCGTCGGATCACCCCCTCAAGTGCAATGTTGAACAGCATGCAGGATAAATTATCACCTTGTCTCAACCCTCGCCGCGCCTTGAAGGGACTCCAGAGTGTCTCCGAGATGCGCACGAAACACATCACTCGATCCAATGTAGCTCTGATCTGCTATAGCTGGCTCGATCGACTGTATCGTATGCTGCGTTGAAATCAATAAAGATGTGATGCGTGAGCACATTGTACTCCCGACATTTCTGCTACATCTGCCAAATGGTAATAATCTGTACCGTAGTTGCGCCTAGCCCCATGAAGTCCGTCTGGAGATTCCAGACCATTTAGATTTATTTTCGCTTTTCTAATGCATTCTATTTACGTAAAAATTGTGATTTTGGTAAGTAAAACGGTAATTTTTACTTCAATATTCAATTCGGTCTAGAAAAAAAGGGCCGAGCTGGACCGATGTGATCTCAATTAATTTTGGAGGCCAATATATTACTAAACATTTATACAAAATTTCATTTGCTGCTTTTGAGCAGTTTTTACGTTATTGACATTTGAAAAAACCATATTTTTAACAAAATATGCGTTTTCCATGAGTGTGAATGTGCTCAGAAGGCATGATTTGTGAGAAATAAACACGAAAGAAGATATAAAGAAAAAACGGATTTTTTAGGTCCACCCCGACCAAAAAACATTAAATAGCTCCAGCCCATCTACCATAAGAGATAGAACTTTAATTTATTTGGCAAAGTTACTTAAAATTTAATGTTCTTTAAGTTTGCTGAACATTTTATTCAGCTAACTTAAGCCATAAAAAAGTTTGTATTTTGTACTCGCTTACTATGATGGTCACCCTAATGTTATATACACCAAAAAATATGGAAGTTAAAATAACAAATTTACTCCGAACATACTATATACCTAGGACTACCGGATTTAGCGTAAATACTTTTGTCCACCTAGATTTGGGTTTCATCCCACGGTGCGGCGACAGGATCTGTGAGAGCATCTTGTAGCCGGCGTTTACGGTTTACTAGCGTTATGCGTAGTTGGAACTAACCACTCCTTCCATCTGTTTCTCCGGTACAGATCCTCTTCCCAAAATCTTAGAAATAACCCAGTGTAGAGTTGCCAGGGTTTCTCGGCCATGTTTATAAAGCTCTGGCGGTAGGAGTTCCTTTCCAGCGGCTTTGTTGGTCTTTAGAAGCTCGATTTCTAGTTTGACTTCTTGCAGATTAGGCGTTGTGATTTTACTATCCATGAGCACTCCTAGATTTACTTCCGTTCCTATTCCTTCTGCAACCTCATTGAAGAACTTCTTCTACCTGTTGACCGCCTTGCGCTTGTTTGTTGTGAGATTTCTTCGCTCGTCCCTACACATGACAGGTTTCGGTGTGTAGCCCTTACGAGTGTCGTTCACCTTCTCGGAAAACTTGTGAATGTCATTAGCTCGGAATTGCTGTTCTAATTCTTTACGATTTTTGTCCTCCTTTTGGCGCTGTTTACTCCTCAGGATCGTGGTCAACTGTTTCCTTGCTCGTCGTTATTAGGCTAAATTCTCCCTAGTATACTCAGATAATTTTTCCAAGCAATTTTCTTCCTCTCTATTGCATGCTGGCATCCCCCAATAATGTTTGGTTCATAAGAATCAACAAAAAATTTTGGGGAATGTTTCTTATGAAAATGTAAGTAAATTTTCTTTGCACATTCATAGATGGATAATCGATGAATTTAGAGGTAGTCCGTCTATTGTTGCTTCGGGAGAAAAAAAACACCAAACGTGACAAAAACTAGACTAATGGGATAAAAAAGAAAGAACGATGGAGAGAAGCTGATTAAAAAAAGAAAAACAAAAGCAAAATCGTGACGAAATGGGAGGGAAACCGGGATACGAAAAAAGGGAAATATGCGAGTAAAAAGAAAACGGAAGAAAAATGAGAAAATGAGCTTAAAAAATGAGAAAAGAAGAAAAATGAAAGAACAGAAGTAAAAACGATGAAGAAAACTACAAAAGGGGAAAACCTCAGCAATAGAGGAGAACCACCGGGATAGAAATGAGGGAAAAAAATAAACAATATGGCGACATGAAAATCGAAAAACGAGAGCAAAACAAGAGGGAAATGGCGAGAAAAATTGAGAGGGAAATGGCGAGAAAACTTAAGTAAACAGGATAATACAGAAAACAGAACGTGACAGAAAAGGAAAAAAAGCAGGTCATAATAATTGGAAAAGTAAAGAAAGAGGAAACAGCTGGCGAGCAAGGATCAACGAGAGAGAGAGAGAGAGAGAGAGAGTGAGAGAGAGAGAGAGAATGAGACAAATAGATGGAAGACGGGACAGAAAGAGTTAAAAAAATGGCAGAAAAGGTGAGAGAACGAACGAGAGAAAAAGAGGGAAAACAAGACAAGAAAGGAAAAGAAAGCAAGTGAAACCAAAAGGGAAAAGATGTGCAGCGAGAGGACAAAAAAAGAAGACCGTTATATGAAACGGGGAGAACGAGGAAATGTGAAGAAAGGTAACAGGATATAAAAGAGAAATGGGACGGGAAAAGGGGATGGGATGGGAAAAAATAGATACGAGCAACAGAAAAAAAAATCCAAAGAAAAAGGTAAAACCGTAGAGAAAGACAAAAAACACAAAACAGGGAGCTAATAACAAACTAAATGTGACATAAAAGAAAATAACCGGGGCATCTAAAGGAGGCAAAAGGGAACAGACGAAGACGAAATATGGGAAAGATGAGAGTAGAAAAATATTAACAGTGAAAATGGGAAAATGAGCAAAAAGAAAGACAAAATACGGACACGGGGAACCGGGGCATCTAAAGGAGGCAAAAGGGAACAGACGAAGACGACATATGGGAAAGATGAGAGTAGAAAAATATTAACAGTGAAAATGGGAAAATGAGCAAAAAGAAAGACAAAATACGGACACGGGTAAAACAGGATTGAAAATAAGAAAACATGAAACAGAAAAGGAAGAAAAATGGAACAATAAAACAGAAAACACGGGCAGAAATAAAATAAAAGAAGTGAGAAAAGAACGTGAAGAATGAGAAAAAGACATGAGGCAAGAAGAAAAATTAAAGAAAAAATTAAGAAAACTACAGAAAATAAGAAAAACCAGAACAAAGGGAAAGAAAATGTTATTGAGAAAGAGAAAATAGAACAGAACAGAAGAATAGTACAATGGAATAGAACAGAACGGGTAATAATGTGAAACAAGATATGTCAATGGTAATTTCAAGTAAAACTTCTAATTTCGTGTTCGTATTCAAGTCTAATGTCCAATGTCCAAAAGAGCAAAATGTGGATAAGAAGAAAACGGGAAAAAATTGAAAAAGCGGTAAAAAAGAAGAGACTGGACTGGAATGGAAAAGTTACTTCTTTGCCTCTTCGGAAGAGAAAAGAACAAAAATGAAAAAAGAAGCAAAATGATAACGAAAACAAAAGAAAAAGACTACAAACTGTACAGAAATGGAGAAAAACGGAGCAAAAGAAAACATAAAATGGGATAGATAAGTAGCAAAAGAAAAGATTTTCACCTTAGCTGAAAATAAGCTGAAAAGTTGGGAAACGAGTACAGAAAAAGCAGTAATGGAGGAGGAGTAATGAGGAGCAAGAGGTGAAATGGAGTAAAACAATGAAACGGAGAACAGAAAGTGATAGAAACGGTGGAAAAGCATGACATAGCATAAGACATAAGAGGAAAAAAGAGATATTGAAAACAGCGGACAAAAAAGGAACAACGAGAGATAAATGGAAGGACAACGAGACAAATAGAGGGAAGACGGGACAGAAACAGAACAAAAATGACAGAAAAGTTGAGAGAAGAAGAAAGCAAAAGAGGGAAAACACGACATAAAAGGGAAAACGAAACAGAAAGCAAGAGAAACTAAAAGGAAACCGAAGGAGGACACAGGGAAAATGGGAAAAATAGGGTAAACTGGGATATAAATGGGGAATGAGATGGGAAAACGGGGCACAAAGAATAAAAAAAAAACGAAAAACTGGAAAAATGTACTAAAGAAAAAGGTGAAACTAGAAAGAAAAAGACGAAAAACGGGAGATACAGACACAAGTAACAATTCTAAGTTTTATTACGTTTCTCTGGTGATTTTCATTACCAATGACAACCGCTAATAAAACTATGGGTTCCACCAGAACTTCTCGCTGCTTGACAGCTTTCTTAATGAAGCCATAATTTAATGAAGTTTTTCACTACATAGCTATAAAGCATATAGCTTGCACTGGTAATAAGCTAAATCAGTCCGCCGGCCTTGTTAGCTTGTTAAAATGCATCCGTGAGCAGAAAAGGTTAAAGTTTTACTGTCAGATCATCCTAATCGATTTGGTTGATAGCGACTAGAATGATATATCTTATAGAATAATTAATAAATTTTCTGCAGTCTCCGTTGGTTTGCAGCATATGCGCAATAAATTTTATAGTGCCTATAGATATGGTGGATGAAATCACATCGAAATTTTCTAATTTTCGGAAACAGGTCGTTTTAACAAAATAAATATATTCAATCAAACAATCTCAATTTCCAGCAAAATGATTTTAGTTGCTTCCTGTGACATGAAAACCGATTAATAATAACTTTCTGTCTGTAACACACCTTGCTTTGAATTTTTGCTTGTACTTTTGTGCTAGAATATGGCAAAAAACGATTTCGGTGTTGAACTGTAATATTTTTTAAAATAGCACCAATTAATTAGATTGGTGTTACTGTTTTAATTGCTCCATAAAACTAACAGATTTATAGCGGTTTGACAAGCCAACGAAATAAAATCAATTTTCATTGGTGCGCCATATTGTATTGCTATGCCTCACGTATAATAAGTTTATAAGAGACGTGGCGCCAACTAGTTTTATCGTGGTAATATAAGTAACCACAACAAATTTGATTTATTGACAGTTTTATTGTAGTTTTATAGTTACCTAGAAGTAGTTTTGACTCGTATCATCTTGGTATTGCGCAATACCATGACAAAACCAGAGGTGATTAGCACCGCAATAGATCGTTTATAAAATACAAATTTATTTATTTATTTATTATAAAGTAATTCATCCGACTAATAGTCTACATGAAATAAAACCAAGCGGCCTTAGGCTTGTTACTTGGGATAGGAAACTCGGAGAGCAGGATTGAAAATAAAAAAATGGGACAAAATACGAAGAAAAATTGAACAATGAAACTGAAAACACGGATTGGAAAAAAGAATACACTGAGTGTAAAAAAGGAAAATCGGAAGGAAAAATAAGTGAGAATAAAATACAAGTATACGCTACAGAAAAGAAAAAAAAACGGTATAAAAAAAAGAAAACGGGACTGGAAAATAGAAAACAAGGAACAGAAAAGTGGCAAAACGAGAGTAAGACAAAAAAATGTCTGAACTAATTTAACCCTCTAACGGGTAAGACCGTCTGTAGACGGCCTTCGCTTTTGGAGCTCCAGAGCCACATACGAAATTTGTCTTGAATTGACAATATGAGAAATATGTTCAGAACAGATTTCCTGACATGTTGATACTAGCATCACAACATTCTGATCATGCGTTCAAAAGTTATCATATTTCAAAAACAAGAATTCCGAAAAATTTGGAAAAAAAATAATGGTGCGAGTATTCCCTTTTTTACGTTTGAAGAAAAAGGACACCTAGAACAGAATGTTCGATCTCAAATTTTTCCTATTAGTAATATATATGCTTTTTTTCAATTTTGTGATATAATTGAACTGAAAAAATATAAGGCTAAAACGAGAAATTGGACTATTTCATACCTAGCGGTCCTCCAGATAATTATTTTCCCATGAAAATCAACAGTCGAGCTTCTTTTGAGTGTACTTTCATGATAAAGTAATCATTTGCTCGATCGCATCGTTTTTACGTTAGAGGGTTAGGGTACTTCGTATCTTTGTATCTGATTTCGTGATCTTATCCAAATTCAAGTCCAATTTAATGTCTAATGAATAAAACGAGAAAAGTGTGGATAAAAAGAAAACCAGAAAGAAATGGGAAAATTAGGTAAAAAAGTAGCGACTGGACAGAAAAAGTTCTCTTTCTCCCTCTCCGGAAGAGAAAAGAAGACAAGTGAAATGAAAAGACGGAAAAAACGATAAGGAAAACGAAAAAAGAAAAAATAAAATAAATAAAATAAATAAATAAATAATAAGAGGAAAAGAAGAGAAATAGGAAAAGCGGGTAAAAAAGTAACGACGAGAGAGAACCGGAGAAACAACGTGACAATTGACAGAAAAAGAAAAAAAATAACTGAAAATGTGGGAAACACTACTAGAAAAGAAAAACGAAACAGAAAGCAAGGAAAAGAGACCCAAAAGGGAAAAGACGCATAGAGAAAGAAAAAAATGAACCGATAAATGAAATGGGAACAAGAGGTAAAACGTGATATAAGAGTTAATAAAATGAGAAAACGGGACAAAACTAGAAACAAAAAATAGGAAAACGAACCAGTGAAAATGGTAGAACTGGAGAGAACAAGACGCAAAATGGCAGATACAAAAAAATCGAACAGCAGAAAAATAAAAGGGAACCAAAAACATAATAATTGTGACAGAAAAGAAACATAATACGGGGCATTTGAAAGGGGAAGAACAGAACAGACAAAGACGAAATACGAAGGAGGAGAGTTATAAAAAAAAGAAAACTGGAAAAAAGGAAAAGTGGAAAAAAGAATGATAAAATACGGAAAATGGGTTAAACAGGATTGAAAATAAGAAAAAAATGGGACAGGAAGCGAAGAAAAATAGAACATGAAACAGAAAACAAGGGTAGAAAAAAGGAAAAAAAGGAAAAAGAGGAAAAATACGAGCAAATACCAGGAAAACGTTACTGAAAACAAGGGAAAAATGGAACAAAGAGAAAAAAACGAAATTGAAAAAAGGGACAAAAGAGCGTTAAAACGTGTGAGAGAGTGAGAAGAAATATGTCAGTGCTAATTTCAAGTAAAACTACGTATCTAGTTTCGCGCCCTTACCCATATTAAAGTGCCCTATGTCAAGTCCAACTTCAAATTTCTGGTCTAGATCCATGTCTAATTTCTAGTCTAATTTTTACTTCGATTTTAAACCCGAACCCGAAAGTGCGTAATTTTTAACCTAATTCAAGTGTTTATATCTAGTTCTAAGTTACAGCGAGATGCCCAAAATAATACTCTAATTGCCACTCTTTGAACGGGCTGACTGAATAGAAAACAATAAGTTTCAATCATTGAAAATTACTGTGCTATCCCTTACAGTGATAATACAACGAAAAGTAATTAAAGTAGAATTACCCCACTTTGAATGAGTTATTCTCTATGCATGATTTATAATCCGTACTGACAAAACATGCGTTGGAAAATAAACAGATTTTCTTTCCAGATTTTACTTACGTTTGCACACCTTCCGGTGGGTTACCGGCTTCGTTGCGTCCCGATAGTAGCCCTCGCGGCAGTAGTGACAGTGCCTGCCGGTGGTCGCGTGCCGACAGTTGAGACAGACACCACCCGAAATGCGGCCGGACATCTTGAACAGTTCCATGTTGAACCGGCAGCGACGCGCGTGTCCATTGCAATTGCACACTGCACACGAAAGAAAAAAAAAAATATACTGAAATGTAGAGTGTGATTGCTTATACTTATACTAGGTAGGTACCTAACTGATTGAGTGACGCCGGCACACGCTGCTGGGTGCTGGCCAAGGAGAAGGGGCTGCAGATCATAAAATCTGACAAAGGAAATGAAGGAAATGGAACGCCTACAACCCCTGCGGATGTTTGTGAAAATATTCCCTGTTCTTCACACAGTAGGCAGTAGGGAGCGGTAGCGCCGGTGGCGCTGCCGTGAAGAGAAATCGACGTAGGTTATGAAAAATTTGTTATTTCCTGGCAGTTTCCTTCTGTTTTTTGTTTATCTCGTTTTTGTTGATATTTATTATGAAGCGGTGATCTGAACAATGAAACTGATGTGCAACAGTGGTCCAATGCGACAGTAGGTACGCCAGGAAAGACAGGAGAAAAATTGCGTTAGCTATTTAATCTTTAATTTCCGGCCTATAGGAGGTGGTATCCTCGACCGGTTGTGGGAAGGAAAAGAGAAATCGGAAACACAATACCCAGATATGGAAGAAAGTCAAGAATTGTGTAAATAATTTATGAGGCATTTATAGGGGCATATTGTATATTATGTGGGGCAATCTGAATTTCATATTGTAGTGGAAATTAGCCAAACATCAGGAATTATTCAATGAAAAAATATAAAAGTAACTCGGCTGTGTTTGGAAAATCTAATTTTTTGTATGATGTATGATTATGATATTTCCAATTTTAAATTAGCTGATTACTTGAATGAATTAATTGATCCTAACCTGAGCTTCCTAGCAGACGTATCTCAAGTCTAGCAGTCGTCGTATATTCGAGTCTCGGCGGGGAAAGACTATTAGAGTACAGTTTATGTTAAATATCTTTTGAAAATGCTTTTCAAATTCTTCAGACATATGTTAAAACTAAATAAAACATCCTAATCTTGCTAAAAATATTCACATTAAATGCATTATGCAAGTACGTGAAATTGAATCCGTAAATCCTTTTGGTTGTTCGATGCGTGACAGCTTGAACTTAATGGCGATTCAATTGGCTTACCTTTTATCCTATTATTTTGCTGAAATTGCAGCTTGAATTCATCTTCAGACTGGCTATCTGTTTTCAAAGCTAAAAATTTAAATGACAAAAACAATTTACCACTCTATACCACATCAGTCGAACATTTTGGCATCCTCGAGCATTTCCTCCAACCAGAAAAGACCAGGCAACTTTTAGCAGCCACTTTCGATCGTTCCGTAGAAGTTACTTTTCTTCACATAGCTAAAAGCAGCAACGTATCATCATTGCTGGGAAAACCACATCCGCAGCACACCTGGTTACGTTCCCTATCCCACAGCCACAGCCAGCCGGTGTGGAAAATGCTGCCATCTGTCGGTGTGGAGTACTCGCACGTACCTACCGCCATAATATAGGAACGAGAAAACTTCTCTGAGGATACTTGCCTGTCGACTCAAACCAGGCCAATAGCTATATAGCGCATCAGCGCTGAGCTAAGTAAGTTACCGAGCAATTTAATTCTAGCTTTCGCAACCACCTTCTCACCAGCATGCAGCCTGGGAAGGGGCTAACAAGATTCGATGTAACGCCTTCAGATGGAAGCACACCTCTCAGCCTCTCAGACTGTTGTTCAAGCAGGCAAGACTGCACGACAGACAGGACCAAACGGCAAATGAAATTAAATTATCATTATTGCTTCACAGATTGCTTCAAATTGAGGCTGGGAAGTGAAGCAATCTACCTGAGCAGCCCAAGTGGATGCCATGAATTCCTGCTTAGCAAAATGGCCAATTCCTATCAATAAGTGCTTTTTTGGGTGAGTTCTAGCTAAAATGTTGCGGCTCCTCAGTCCATTTGATTTGTCATTTTGGTCCCATACAATGACGAGGAATGTTTCATTTCACCGCCTACGATATATTTACAGACTTTGAACTCATTCCAGCAGCTGAGCTATTTTAATCAGAGCGTTCAGTGTTACAGATTTAATTTTCCTCCCCCAACCGTTAGAACTTCAGTGTTGAGCCTAATGCCGATTTCATTAACTTAATTAAACACGCTATTAAATTGATTAAACGGGCCATCCCGCTTGCTCGTTTTGTCCGTAATCTATAAACTGTGTCGTCTTGCCCGGCAGCAAACAATTGGTCCCCCGCAGGAAGGAAACCGGCGCTGGAAACAGTCGAAAGCCGTAACAAACAACGAAGCAGTCCATAAATCTGTTGGAAAGGTAGCTAAAAATTGTAATTTCTTGGATAATCTCCTATAACGGCGTACGTACTAATCTAAAAATATTACTACTGAAATTCGTAAGCCGAGAAAGCAATGAATATAATTAGAAACCTTCGCTTTTTTGTACCAATGTTAATTTATACGACTTTTTAAAATGATAATCAAAGCATTTCGAGTCAGTACAATCAAGGATTAAATGGATGAAATACGCATTCATTGCCGTTTTTACGCATTACGCTTGCTGTGGAATGAATGAATTGGCGGTTTTGAATATTTACTGTTGCAGAATTTAAATTAATTGGATCTCGATTTAAAGGATTACTCAAATTAATTACTGCTTTCAATTTATTCCAGCGATCGGATAATTTTTCTCTCTTTCATAGGCCGGAAACGCAATTCCGTCCATTTTCCGGTGGACTAAAACTCAACACGAATTGCTATTATTCAAAGCTCTCCATGTATAAGAAAACGTTTTATGCGGAGACCAAACGTTTCCGGCTCCCTAATCCCACACAGCCGACTTCCGCCCGGGTAGGGGAAACTAGGGAGACTTGATCCCCATTTTGTTTTCTGTATATTTCTCAAAAGTCCACTAGACAAAAGACCTGGGTTTTCAATTTTTCGGCAGTTTACAATACAGCTTACTACCTACAATTTATCAGTTAGTGATACGTAGCGCTAAACAAAAAATATGGGATATTTTGGAAAGTACAGAAAATTGTATATATTCAAAATATGCGGGAGACTTGATCCGCAGCTTAGGCACAATTGATCCATTTGCAAATATATATTTTTAAAGCTCAACTTTCATTTGGAAGTTTTATCAAAATAGACCTAGTTCATGTAATATCATTATTTAGTGTACAACAGTTCAATTCAAAAGTATAAAAAGTATTTAGAAATCGTTAAGTGCATCGATCTGTAAAAGTATAGCTTTGGACATCTTTTATAATTTGCGACGAGAACTTTTTCGTTTTAATTTTTGAAGCATTATATTTTTCCTGTTTAATAATCAGAGCAGCCTCTAGCTTCAATTTCGTTGGTGCATCTGTAAGGATGTGCATCTCCTCGTTTTCTTACTCTTCGCATATTTTTCCGTGGTGATGCCTTTGGAAATGGTTTTATATCTACAGGTGTTTTGATAATTGTATTGTTCGGAATCATTGATTTTGGTACCTGTTTAATAGAATTCTTCAAAGAAGATGAGTTGTTTTGTTCAGATGAATTCTTTGTCCGAGCAGTCTTTCTTCTTCCTTGGAAAATCCACGGGTTGCTCCTCCGTAGTCCGGTTGATAATTAATCTTTTCAGAAGCATTTTTTCGTTTTCTCACATATCGCTTAAGTGTCATTACTTTCAAATTGAACATTTTTGCGGTCGTTCTGACCGGATTTCCGGACTATTCGTGATTTTTACATAACGAATGTTTACGATTTTGAGAATTGTTCATTTTATTATTTACGACATAACGGCCTCCAAGCTCTTCATTTCCTAACGAAAGGATCAAGTGCCCCTGAAATTATGTGGATCAAGTGTACCTGTCGTAGTAAGTTTTACTGAAAATTATTTTTGTAAAATATGTACAAGTTTTATTGCAAAATGTATACATCATCAATGCATAAACATGTTTAGCTAATTTTTTGTTTTAAAAGCAATTCAAAAATTTCAAGACACTTCTCCGTAGCCAAAAAGTTAGAGTTGACTAAAAAAAGAAGTATAGAGAATTATTCCGTTGCAAATCTTATTACATTATATTTTCGTTGCAATGTAAAAATTTATTACATTTTTGTTTTGCAATTTTGTTAGTTGAATGAAATGTACAACTTTACCTTTTTCTGCAAAAAAAAAACATTGTATTTACTGAGAAACAATTAATGGATCAAGTGTCCCAAGGGATCAAGTCTACCTGGTCTCCCCTAATAGCGAGTGACTCTTGTCACGGCTGCCTGCCTGCCTGCAAACATCGCCCGAGCAAAATATGTGCGTCGTTAGTAATAATGAGTGGTGTTTATACATAAAATATAACAACACATTCAATGCCGGGCGTACGCCAATTAGTCAAGACTAAAGCATTTATAGCTTCGCACACCGCCGGGGCATACCGAGCGATGTTTGCCGCCGTTCGACGCCACCATCGCCGTTCCATATTCAACAACTCTCACGAATGCCTTAACACGCGCTTTTCTTATGTTAAGGCATGAATATAGCATGAGTAGCACGAGGCAAGTGGGTTGGTATTCAGTTTTGCACTCAATGCAGCATATCGTCGTCCCAATACAACGGCTCACTAATCACAGACATTTTTATCTTTTAACGTATTCTGCTCCTTCGGCAAGGTTTCGTTCTATTTGTTCATATTGATTCAGAAAGTATAATCTCTCTTGCAATGGACTATGTTTGTAAATAAAATGGGTTGGAAGTTTTTTTATACGTTTAATAAAATCAAAAAAATAACTTCATTTGATAAAAGTCAAATAGTAAAACTATTAAAAAAACCGGAAATCTGTAGACCTTTTTTTCACACGGATTTTTTTTTGCGATAACTAAAGGGTGAGTAGTAAGACCTAACTGTCAGTATTTTTTAATAGTGCTTAATAAAACATCAGTTCACCACAAATGCGTATTTTGTCATTTGGTACGTATTTCGGAGCATAGAAAAAAAAACGGGGACGGGACACGAGGCATACAGACGTTCGGCATACGGACGCAAGGCATAGTACGCTAGGCATACAGACGTCAGGCATAATGGATATGAGGCATACTGGATGGAGGGCATATTTCCAAAAGGCATAATGGACGTGAGGCCGAATGTTCGCAAGGCCGAATGGACGAGAGGCCGAATAGACGTGAGGCCGAATGGACACGAGGCCGAATGGACACGAGGCCGAATGGACGCGAGGCCGAATAGACATTAGATCACCTGCACAACGATGTGGAATCGAAGTGGTTATTCAGCTTACTAGCCAGATGCTGCAAACAGATGATTCAGGGCGAACCGGTTCGCTTTCCTCGGACTACTGACCCTAGTTAGTTTTTCCTAGTTCTCACATCGACGACAAAGCCGCTTTCTGTTTTTCAAGCTAAAAACACAGTTGTGTTCTGCTGGCACAGGGTGCGTCATCTGGCTTTGCATTTCATTTCGAAGTTTTATACAGCGTGATAGATCCAATTCAAATCTTTGTCTAACGCGAATTTCATTTTCTGTGATTTTTTGGTAACGGAGGTGTTACAGAAGGGCACTTGCCTAAATGTGACAGTAACCCGAATATACGACAATTTTCTCAATTGATCGCTAAAAACATTTGAGGCGTATTCGTTAATTCAATTAAATTGAGGTGACAAAAGTAAGCTCGGTTAAGCAAGTTATGAGTTATGCTTATCATAAGATATGAAACCTTTTTACCATGTTAGTATCACGTGTTTCCTAGAAGATTCAGGGCGAGCCGGCCGCAGGCAACGGCGAGTGTTCGCCGGTGACCCGCCGTCGGAAGCGCCTGCAGAAATCACATCTGTCTAGGTCTATTCGTTTTCCTAGGTCTACCGACCCCTAGTTAGTTTTCCCTAGTCCTCGCATCGATTTAACTTTTGGAAAATTTAAAGCGGCGAAGCCGCTTTTTGTGGCTATCACACTGAATAAGCGGTGATCTTTTGTTAAAGCATTTATAAATTAGGTTAGAGCGGGACTAGTTTTCAAATAAAGTTTACATAACAATTAATAACATCAGGTAAATCGCCATTGTTGTGTGTGTTGTGTGTTCTTTAGTATTCTTGGGATTCAATAAAACCGAAAGCAAAGCGTGGGTGCTACACTCCGTTTCAAAACTTAACCTTAACTTTTTTAACAACAGACTACACAACATCAGGTAAAAGTTAATAATTGCGTTTCTAAAAGTAACATTCACGAAATATATTTTTATAAAAAAGTAACTTTTTGACTTAATGACGAAATATACGAAAAAATTTATTCTGCGACATTATAGATAACAAGTTTTCCTAGAGGATTGAAGGCGTAGTCGGGCTGCGAATATTTGATACTTTTAAAGGAATCATTTCAGTTTAGATAAGTAAGTATTCGATAAGATTATTACATCTAATTGTATCAATATGCAATTATATAACTCTGGCGAGGTCGCATGAGGTTATCATCCTTCGTTGGTGCATTCTCAACAGCTCCTCTTACCAGTATATTAACTCTATAAGGAACATCATTGGGATAATATAAAATTCGGCACGAAGGATCGGTAATGAGTGACCTGAGAATAATCCCGTCTTTAAGTAAAATGGTTTTGTTTCTTCAAAGATTCGCTCATCAAGCAAATTCTGCAACCTTGCGGTTACGAAGCCATTCGTTATGTTACATTCGGGCTAGTGGGTTTTGGGCTAATGTCGTGGAACTATTGCAGAGGGTACTTCTTACTTAACAAAAAGATAAAATTTGGATATTAGAACATTAAACCCAATACCGCTAAACACAAAAAAATCGAAAATGGAAAATAGTTAAAGTTGTTATTTCACCACTGACGTGTTTTCCGTGTTTTAAACGACACTGTGTTTTGCAAAGAAATCATTCTGTTCTTTTTAATAAACAAACGGTTGGCATATTACATTGAGCCAATCGGTAATTGGATCAATTTTGGATTAACGGAGCGGAGGATTAACCGCATGTCACGTCGTATGCTATATGTGTTGCTTTTGCTCTGCACATCTTTAGGCCAGGTGTCCATTCGGCCTCGCATCCATTCGGCCTCGCGTCTATTCGGCCTTGCGTCTATTCGGCCTCGCGTCTATTCGGCCTCGTGTCTATTCGGCCTCGCGTCTATATGCCTTGTATCCGTATGCCTTATATACATTATGCCTAGCGTACTATGCCTCGCGTCTGTATGCCTAACGTCCGTATGCCTAACGGGGTGTCATCTAGAAAAACGACCTACAGACACGACAAGTGTTTTCAAATGTCAACACAGTTTGCAAGTTTTTTTCTTCAAATTATCATTCGTTTAAGAGTCGTTGTAAACATGGACGCAAAAAGGGAGCTTATGATAAGTCTGTTTTTGAAAAGTTTTAGACCGAGTGATATTTTAAAGAAGCTTAAGCCACTCGGAATAAATGAAAGATTCATCTTTCGTACCAGCAAGCAATACAAGGAAACCGGTTCTTGGAAAATACTCCGCAAACCTGACCGCAAACGCACTGCAAGGACTCCGGAAGCCATCAAACGAGCAAGAAAGCAAATTCGACGGAATCAGTTTGGACAGATCAGTTTGGATGTAAAATAGCCAAAGAACTGGGTATGTCGCAGTCAGCCCCGAAGAATGTTTTGAAATATGATATTCGATTGATTTCATACAAATAACAACGGGTGCACGATTTGACTGAAAAGAAGTAGGTTGCAAGAGTCGAAGGGTGTCGGCAGCTGCTCAAAGGGTGGTTATGAAATTCTGTTTTCGGACGAAAAAATGTCCCTGCTACAGGATCACTTCAACCAACAAAATGATCGGATATTTGCAGCACATTTTTCCGATATTCCTCGAGACAGACTGGCTTTTCAAAGGTTCCAAAATGTTTCCATGGTGATGGTATGGGAATATTTCTCCAAAAATTTGAAGGTTCTATTACTGTTCATTAGAACTGCTGTTAAAATCAACACTAAATATTACATCGATAATGTTTTGAACCATTTGTTTCTCATCGCCAAACACACAACAAGAATGCACCATACTGCATCCAAAAAGATTCTGCACCGTCTCACCGGGCGAAAGCTACAAGGCTTCATGTGAGGACAATTTTCCGAATTTTATTTCTTCGAAAGAGTGGCCTACTTCTTCGCCTGATTTTAATCGTCTTGCCTTGTATCCATGAGATTACATGCTAGGAAAACTAGGTAGCAGACCAAACTCGTGTTTTTAGTCTTTGACCTTAAAATGCTGTCAGGCATTAATATTAATATTTTTTGAAACGGTGGTTCTACAATTGATGGAGGGACGGTAGGGGAAAGTAACGAATTTTTTTTATAGTGGATGGGAAAGAGAGAGAAGGTAAGGTGGGGGGGGGGGGGGGGGGAGGGGGGGTTATTGGTAACTATGTGAGTAGTAATACAAGTTTGGTCTATTTCATAGGGAGCCTTTCTCCGAAAACCCGCGCTGAGAATCGCGGCTAACACGCTGACAGACGAACAGCGTCACGCACAGTACCTTGCAAGTCGTAAGGGCCTGCATAGTGTCGTCTTCCTGACAGTAAAAACAAGTTAGATTAAAACTTCTCTGTCGGTAGTTTCTACAGTTGACGGAGGAAGAGGCAAAATTTGTGTCCAAAAATAGCCCAACCACATACGTCGCTACTTTAACAAGGGGGTTGCACAGTCTGCTTTTGTCCAGCGCCCCTGCGGTTCATAGGTACACGGGTACCAGCGAGCCACATGGAGGTTGAAAATGGTTAAAAAAATAGGAATTACCCTTTTGATACCTCGAAATAGTGAACCCATCGTTCGCCAAGGGGCCTAACAGGTTCAAAAAAAGATAAATTTTGAGCAAACCTTGAGATCTATATCATGTTATATTTCATAAATTTGCCATGAAACAACTAACAAATGGCCCGGTTCTGTAAAGAAGAAGAACAGGGCTTTCAAACAGAGTAAAAAAATTTTTGGCGGCCATCTTGAATTTGGACGCCATACCGGATTTTATCAAAAAATCGCCGTTTTCACCATGAGCTCCCCAACCGATTTTTATTTTAAGACCACCATTGGAAATCTGAGGAAAAATGATACAAGAAACATTCACAAAATTAGGTGTGAAATGGCATTAACTGAATAAAACAACCAGTTATTTGTAGCAAGGTTCACAATTTTCATATAATTATTGTGATATTTCCAAAATTTATTATGAAACAAACTACAAACGGCACGGTTTTATAAAGAGGTGGGGTTTATAAACGAAGTGAAAAAAAATCGACGGCTATTTTGGATTTGGCCGCCATGTAGGATGTTATCAAAAAATCGTCGTTTTCGCCATGATCTCCCAACCTTTTTCAATTTTACGACCACCATCGGAAAGCTGAGAAAAAATGCTATAAGGAACATTCATCAAATTATATATGTAGTGGTATTAAGTAAACGAAACAATTTATTATCTGTATCAAGGTTTAGAACTCTCATATAATGGAATATCTTACTACAGAAAATTAATTGTTTTATTTAGTTAATGCCATTGCCCCCCTAACTTGATTAATATTTCTTATAGCATTTTTTCTCAGTTTTCCGATGGCGGCCTTGAAATCAAAATCGATTGGGGTGCTCATGGCGAAAACGGCGATTTTTTGATAAAATCCAACATGGCCAAATCCAAGATGGCCGCCAATTTTCTTTTCACTTTATTTATAAGCCCTATCTCTTCTCTTTACATAACCGTGTCGTTTGTAGTTTGTTTCATAGCAAATTTTGGAAATGTCACAATAATTATATGAAAATTGTTTTCCTTGCTACAAATAACTGGTTGTTTTATTAAGTTGATACCGTTGCACACCTAATTTATAATATGAATGTTTCTTGTAGCATTTTTTCTCAGCTTTCCAATGGTGATCTTAAAATGAAAATCGGTTGGGGGGCTCATGGTGAAAACGGCGATTGTTTGATCAAATCCAATATGGCGACCAAATCCAAGACGGCCACCAAAAAATTTTTACTGCATTTGAAAGCCCTGTTCTTCTTCTTTACAGAACCGGGCCATTTTTAGTTGTTTCATGGCAAATTTATGAAATATCACATGATATAGATCTCAACGTTTGCTCAAAACTTTTTTCAACTTTTTTTTTAACCTGTTAGACCCCTTGGCGCACGAGGGGTCCACTTTCGAGGTTTCAAAAGTGTAATTCTTATTTCTTAATCATTTTCAACCAATTAAGCGCACAAGTTCCAATATTTGAAAACCTCGTGTCAGTAGTGGCCCCATTTCAGCGAGAATTACTCTCCTATAAAAACTGTAAAATGGCTTTGGCTAATTTAGTTCGAAAAAAGGCAGTTTGGAAGCCTGCAAGTCGTAGGTGTAATATGTATCTGTCAAGAATAAATATACATAGTAGAATTAAATTGGATAAGTTTACTTTTTATTTAATTCCAACAATTAACCGGCATCATGAACGCCTTCGTCACCACGAGCTGAGGACCTCAATTCTTTATCTCTCCGAATATACAGTGAAAACCCAAAATTTCACCTGGTAATACGCGTTTGAAAAAATTGAATTCAACACTATGTTCTTCTAGACATGCCAATATTTCTGTTATATTCAGTTCGTGCTCTTTCTTTGCCTTGTGATTAACAATAGTGTCACCGAGATATTTGCGAACTCCTTCGAGATTTCCAAACTTTTTTCTTAGGAGGACCATTGTTTTTTTAATCCGTAGAATCACTTACAACTTGAGGAATAGAATTCTATAGCTTTGCTTCTGCTTGAGTTGCTAGATTTGTCATTTCCGCCGATGAGATTTCCAATTTTTGAACGCGATTGTTCACTGCCCGAATGAAACGCTCCTTGCAAATGGCAAAGGATTTGTGAGAAAGGTTGGTGCATCTGAAGCATCGCCATCGCTTTGGCATGACTTCTTTTCACTCTATACGAGTACAAAATAAGCCCATTTTTACCGTAGAACTAGGTTTTTGTTTTGTATTATGAGGTATATTTTAGAAATACGAAAAATAAACATGTAACGAAAATTGGTTACGTTTTGCACGCTTAAAACTAACCAAATTTTCAATGAATTTTTGAGATATTTGCATAAACTGATCAGAAATTTTACTAAGCATTCATTGATATAGCAAATATAATAAGAACTTATTAAATCACTAATGAAATAGGCATAAATATCAATCACTATCAAGAATTAACGAATCAACAAATCACATATAAGCAAGATTTTGCTTTTTAGGCCCGCGACGGTAAGTTTATACATTTGACCACAAATGACATTTGTGCTCAATAGGTAGAGAATTAATTATTTCGATTAAACCTAGACTTGATGTCCTAAAAGTAAAAAATGTTGTGAAAGTGTAAAGCTACCCTTTCTCTGCCATCTGTTTTATTATTTGAACATTGAAGTTAGACCAAATTGATGTCCTGAATGTAAAATGAGATTGTAGAAAAGAGCAATTACTGTTGAGAATTAATATCATGGATGCCTTGGGCAATTTTCACTGCAATTGTAAAAAAACAGTTTGTTTCCAAACCTAATAACCGGTGATATAAGCCAACAAATAGAGGATTTGACAAAACTATGGCTTTTCACAAAGGGGATACTCACATTGGATGCCATACCGATTGAAAACCTTTATTGATTACTTTTTGTACTAAAATTTAGTATATGCTCAAATTTGGTTCAAATGTAAAAAGGCCTATTTTAAACTTTTTCTCGGTCACTTCACGTGGAATGACCTGTTCGGTTCAGCAGAAGATTATTTTCTAGAAATATCAGAATTGAACTCATCTCTGCTATAAAATGAAAATCTTCAAGATTCGTACCGCTCGTTCGGGAACCCGCAACAGTCAGTAAGATCAGAAGCGTCAACGAAAAGGTAAACAAAAGATGACACCCGGCAAGCTAATCTGACCATAACGATGATATGATTGGCTGTATCTCGTTTTTACTGCGAAATGACAATGCAAACGAAACACCGTGACCAGGCGTCGGCCTCGATTATCTTTTCGAGGTGGGCTCCGAAAGGAGGTAGGCAGTAGCTACATTTACCAGCATACCAGCCAGCATCGTCGTTATTATCATCTTCGGTCTCGCAGGAGCATCCCCGGATGACCTTTTCGCTACTGTCAGAGTGGCAAAACAGTAGCGGACGTTGAAACAAAGCCCGAATGGAAAAGGTAATCTGCTGGGACTCGGAAAGACAAAACCGTTCACCGACCGTCATGGCACACACCGTTGGCTGAGCGTATGTTATTTACCTAGGCAACCGGCGCGGCGGTGGTCCTCGAAAAGGTTCTGCTTGAAATTTGATGGAGTAGTGGGATTAGGGTCGCTCATTCAATCCGAAGGTTGATGACACAGCGAAGGGAAAGCTTTACTTACGCTACGCGAGGGTACTTCGCAAACGAGAAATTCCTGCTGGTAGAAATCAAACTCAAATGATTTTGACCGAATCGTCAATGATTTTAATGCAAAACTTTCAACGTAAGCTGGCTGATCAATCAGCAAAAATCTCAACGCGGTCCAAAAAGTTTCGTGCAAAACCGAATTGAAAAGTATTAAGTGGACCTTCTCGATATAAATGCACTGTCAAATTCGTGGAGTTCATTAGATAACGTATTCTCTTTAAATCACAAGTTTTTTTTACTTTGGTAAATTTCAACATTTTTCGACAAGCTTCATTACACTATTTTGATAGATGGAGCTTTATTCTAGCACAATTTTAGAATAATTTACTATGTACTAATATTATTATTAATCAACCCTCTTCTGATAGATTCCCAATTGTGTTTGTTAACAATACAATAATATCTGTAATATATTTATGGACTTTAATGCCTAGCTCGCTCCTTCTGAGCGCAATTTCCTTTTCGCCTAAGCCAATACGACGACGCGCACTGTTTTCAAGCTTTATTAAAGCTAGCAAATTATTTACGCGTTAAATAATTCATATAGGCAACACCGGCACCGGTGAAACTTGCCACATTAATTTTTAATTAGGTCGAACCATTATCCCTGGTTCCAAGCTTCTAGCTTTGATTTGAATCGGTAGGTAGGTAGATAATAATAATTATAATTTCGCGCGCGCACTGCCATCGTGTTGTGTTGTGTTGTGACTCTAACTCTATAACATGCGGGTGCCAACAGGTGATACTTTAAACACGAACTTAACCCATTTCAGCTGCGAACCGAAAGCGTAGGTATGTACCAGCCACTAAGGCACTGACTGTGGTGTATCGTGAGGCATAAATCAATCATTGGATGGAGATTCTACACTAACGATATAATGGAATCGTGTCCCCATATCTAATCGAAAGCATGTTTTCTCGCACCCCGGCTAGTCACGCTCTGCGTTAATTAGAGCCTTCAATGAATGAACGGCGAACGGACTAACGAAATCTCGAAAACAAACCGAAAGTTGTCCCATATGAAAACGAAGGCAGGTTAACTTCCCAGGTAAACATTTTTGTTGAGACGCTTGTAGCGCCCCCAGAGCGAGAGCAAGTGGAATTAATAATTCGAAGGTTTTTTCTTTCGGTTTCCAATTTTTAACAATGACACGTATTTTTAAACGTTCCATTGGAGAAGGTGAATCATTTTGATATTTTCATCGTTTTATAAGGACATCACATTATTTGAATTTAGTAATCTTCATTTAAATTTAGCAGCTTAAACATTGAATTAATGCTACTGGGTCACGTATTGAACCATATTTGGTGCTTCTATCTGATACCCAAAGCGTACCTTCAGCAACAATCACCAAAAAATCAATATCAAATCAAGCATTAGAACCTTATCATGGGAGGTTTTGGGTGTAACATACTCTTGACCAGGCTGAGGCTACGGCAGACCCAACAGCCCGACGGCCGTCAAATCTAATCAAGATAAATTGCCGCACTTGGCAAAACTAATAATAATCGTAGTCGGTACAATGCACGGTCAACGTTGCAGGCATGGGAGGTTGACGTTTGAGGGAAAGGTAAAAATCTAATTTCTTTCGGAGATGGTTGTTTTCCACTCGGCGACGGTCGAATCCAGTAAATCACTGTATCACCTTCATGTAAAAGGTTACAAAATTTCCAGCTAAATACGTTCAAATCGTTTCTAACCAATAGAGTAGGGCGGGGCATAAGTGCGACGTTTGATGTTGTCATCAATTTTCATGAAATATAAAGAAGCACAACAGTAAAATAACTACATTCAACTTTACATTCAACTATAAATCATCTAGGGTAATAGTGTTATGCAAAACAAAATCTTAATTTTTCTGATCAAGTGCCGAATCGCACTATTACCCCACTAGCGGGGCAAAAGTGCGAAGCTTAAATCTATGAAATTGGCACAACAGTAGCTAACAAAACCATAATATCTTTAATCTGCGATAAGTTTCAAAACGGAATATTCTCAATTTGCAGCCTCCGCCAGATCGAAACTTTACCAAACGTTTTTTTTTGTATCACCAGCGGATGACACTGTTTTGCTTCGGCCAGCATCTGTAGAGCACACAGTATCCTGCAGATCTTCCACTTCTAGTATCTGTAATACAGTGCCTAAACCGGTTATAATTACCTATAATGTATTGGCTTCATCCATGATTCGCACTTTTGCCCCGTCCGTAAATCGCACTTTTGCCCCGCTAAGCGCTTGACGGGGTTTGAGCAGGGTTCTCATCGCATTTTTAAAAGAAATATGTGAGTGATGTAAAACGCTGCTACAATTTTTCGACAAGTAATATCCTCCTGTTGGTATCGTATTGGCCGTATAAGGAAATATTACATCAATACTGCTCTAAAATAACATTTACCCATAACTCAGCAACTATGGGTCGGCTCAGCATGGATTTTTCCCTGGCAGGTCCGTAGCTACTAACTTATTAGAATTTACTTCTTTCTGCTTGCGTAGTATGGATCAAGGACTCCAGGTAGACGCTGTCTATACAGACCTGAAGGCGGCATTTGAGCGTGTCGATCATGGAATACTGTGTGCTAAGTGCAACAAACTTGCAGTATCTGTCGCGATGGTAGAATGGTTGGAATTGTACCTGCGGAATCGCAAAATTGCTGTGAAATTGGGTACGTCACAATCTAGTTGGTTTAATAACAATTCCGGGGTTCCATAAGGCAGCATTCTGGGACCCCTACTGTTTTCGTTATTTATCAACGATGTCACAAAACTGTTACCTCGTGGAACACGATTATTGTATGCGGAGGACACTAAACTCGATCAGGTTATTCGAACACGTGATCATTGCTCCAGACTTTAAGCTTTAACTAATCTCTTCGCTGACTTGTGCCGACGTAACTACATGACATTAAGCATTTCAAAATGCACTGCGATGAGCTTTCACTGCAAAAAACAGCCTTTGCTATTTGACTACCATATTGATGGGATATCTCTTCTACGCAAGGAAGTCGTAACTGATCTTGGTGTAATTTTGGACGCTCAACTGACATTTAGGCAGCATTACTCCATGTTCATTAGCAAGGCAAATCGTCAGCTAGGTTTAATTGTCAGAATCGACAAGGAGTTTGATGATCCTGGGACCTTGCCGGCCCTCTATTGCTCGCTGGTACGCTCCATTCTAGAGTCTGCCTGTGTTGTATGGGACCCGTACTATGACATTTGGGTGCAGCGTATTAAGCGTGTACAAAAAATTTCATCCGACGTATTTGTCGTACACTATCATGGAGAAATCCTGAGAGTTTGCCATCATATGAAGACCTCTGCTTGCTAATTGGAATCAAACCCCTCGAACAGCGACGAATTAATTTTTTAGTTAAGCAAAATTTTTTGTTTTATTTGTATGAGAGTCCTTAGCCCCCTACCACAGGGGTGAGGGGTCTCAAACCATCATAAAATAAATTCATGTCTCAAAAATCCCCCGAATGCCAAATTTGGTTCCATTTGCTTGATTAGTTCTCGAATAATGAGGAACTTTGTATTTCATTTGTATGGGAGCCCCCCCTTCCAAAGTGGGGAGGAATCCAAATTAATCATAGAAAACATTCTTGCCTCCAAAATCGCCAACATGCCAAATTTGCTTCCATTTGCTTGATTACTTCTTGATTTATGAAGAAATTTGTGTTTCATTTGTATGGGAGTCCCCCCTCTTAGTGGGGGGAGGAGTCTCCAACCATCATAAAAACCTTTCCTGCTCCCAAAAACCCCTGCATGTAAATTTTCACGCTGGTCGGTTTAGTAGTTTACGCTTCTATAAGGAATATACGGACAGATAGACATACAGAAATCCAATGTATAATATTTAGTTTCTGATATACATTTTTATGATACAAAGGCGCTACAACAAACTAAAAGAATTATAAGAGGTAAATATCCGGGACTAACTTATGATAAAAAATTTACAAGTCAGAAAAGCAAAATGTTATTAACATGTAAGATGCTTGAATCCTCTCATAAACAGAAATTCTAGACTTTGTTTTACTATTGATCCACAATCAAACTTTTAGAGTTTCACTTTATATATCTTACTTCTCACTTGTTACTTCTAATTTCTTGATTTTCTCTCCTTACTTCTCACTTCGCGCTTGTCATTGATCTCTTGACAAGTGGACACTTTTCACGTCTCACTATTCACCTCGAACTTTTTGCACTTTACTTCTGATTTCTCGCATCTCTCTTCTTACTACTCAGTTGTCACTTATCACTTGCCACTTTTCACTTCATACTTCTCACTTCTTAGTTCTCTCTTTTTACTTCTTATTTCTCACTTCTCATTTCACGCTTCTCAGTTCTCACTTTTCATGTCTCACCTCTCATTTCTTACTGCTCGCTTCTCACTTTACGCACTTCTTACTTCTAACTTTTTATTTCTCACTTCTCACCTCCCACTTCTCATTGCTTGTTTACATAGACAACGGCAAGGATCACCGTCGTGCCCAGGCTAGGAAACACTGTGGCACGTGCCACATCTTCTCTATAAAATTAAAAATAAATTAAAACCCTTTTTTTTAAACCAGAGGTCCGAAGTTTTTATTTTAATCTGCCATTATTTTTTGCGATAAATAAATGAGATAAATTTGAACCACAGCATCAAAGGTTGCAATCCACAGTGTCCCGGGGAAAAGCTAGGATCGAATCCAGTTCAGCATAGGTAAAGAGTAACGTTATACAAACTTAATAAGCGTTGCTTCAATGACCGTTTCCTCCATTGATTGTAAAAATCTACCGTTATAAAAAATCATTTGCATAAATCTAGTTCCAGTTTCAGGGTCCAATTTCAAGTTTAGTTATAAATTAAAAGTTTAGTTATACAAGCAGGACGTCGCGAATTTTTCCTTGAATAAGCCAAATATTGATGGATTCACTAGATGGAACTAGATCAACTAAAGTGATTTACGATGCAGCTGTTAACGGAGCTTTGACGCAAAAATGCGCATTCGCAGAGTAGTAGAGGAGATCTGAATTGCAACAGTATTCATGTTCGGTTTGATGTAAAATTTCAAGTTCAAATTAGTCCTAATTCATGACTAATTTAATCTCCAATGTCAAAGTTTAATTGCATGTCGTTTTTTAAGCCGAATTTCAATTCGACCCAATATAGGGTACGGGAGGATATTTTCAGCAGGTTTCTAAATTTAGCCTATTAGCCTTTTCTTTCGCCAATAAAAATACTTTGCCGACATACAATTAATATGTTATAACTATTTTCTCAAGATTATAAGTAATCTACTATTTTTTTTCAAAAAACGTCAAAACCACCTGTTCTTCCACTAGAAATCCCTCCCACTAGAATATCCTCCCGTGCCCTATCTCAATCGGGTGGAAATGTGGCGTGTTGGAAGGGTTCTTGGCATTAGGCATTAGGCATCTTCCGCATATTGTTGACTGCATACTATTTCATAGTCTTATTCCAGACTGCAAAATCCGGTCTTAGAGGGCTAATCTCCTTCAGGATTCTCTTGAAGAAGTCACTTGACTTGAAGTCGGCTTCGTCGTATCCAGCTTTCTGAACCGTGTTTTGGACGAGTAGTTCCGATTTGCGCGATATGCGAATGCAACTGCGCTGCTTCTCTTGCTAGAACGCCATTGCAAAATTGAAGACAGGCATAGTTCTACTTACACACCTACAAAATGAGTTTTTTAAATGCACGATTAAAGGAAAGGCGTAAAGTATTCGTTTATCAAATTTTAATCTTAGCACCTCTTCTCTTAACCTTCTGCGACTGAGGTGGTAGTCTGACAGACAAACATTGTTGGTGTTTGGCACAATCTTGCCCCGGATGGCGGTAGTAAAATAAACGAAATTTTCTTCTAAGTTCGAGTAAGTTACTGGTTCAAGAATTCTACTATGACGCTCAAAACTATTTTCAATTTTATTTTCTACTGGCTTAAGCAGCGTATATTTACATCAAATATAATAGGTTAGCTTTACTGTGTAATATAGGCCCAAACTGTTTAATCTGCCAAATGACATATTTTGTATTGTTTTGTTTGGACTGTCATAAAAAATTTTCGTTTCTTTTCTCTAAGGTTTTTGGAACCAAGGACTGCATTTGCTATACAATCTCTAAACATTAATCGTTAATGGTAAATGTTTGTGAGTTGTACCTTACTGTTTATGAAAACTGAGATATCCTGGTCTGAATTAAAAAAAGTTTAAAGTGAAATTCATTTTTCATTCCGGCGTAGAGTGATGTGCCTGCCAGCCGGGAGGGAAAATATTTATAAATGGCACGAGTGTGTCCTGCAGCAGATGCTGTGCTCGCAGTCGGTATCAGAAACCAAAAATTTGCCTACAGGAGAAAGGTTACGGAAACTTTTCACCCAAGCCAGAGGGGTTTGTCCGACTTCATTAACTTTTCCGAAGGGATACTTTTCCATTCTCAACATTTTTCATGTCTATTGCTGGAATTGTTTAATGAAAAAAATAAGAGGAAAAATAAAACATTCGACGAACACCGTCAGTCCGTTTCGTTTCGGTGATTGATGATGATGACCAGGATGTTTCAAGCGGAAAACTGACTGACAAAGGTCTGCGATTTGCCGATTTCGAAAGTGTTCACCAACTCCGATCATTACGAAGCCTTTCATTCGAGTGAACTGCGTGGGTGGGGGTGAGATGATAAATAGTTTGGGCATGCAAATAAATATAACCTTTTTCCGATGAGATCGGATGGGCACATTTCAATTTCATTTCGCCGTTTTCAGTTGGGGAACGTTTAAAAATGCTTTTCATTTGACGGATTCTGTACCAATTCGACCAGGGTTGGTGGCATCTTCTCAGAATCCAGCACACTTGTGGGTAGAAAAACTTTATCTAATTAAGCAACTGTTGGTTTCCTTTTTTGCAAGACATTTATCTTTACTTTCGTTAGAAAATGTCGACACTTTACTAGTAAAAAACAATTTCAATGTTCAATGTTCAAATTTAAAATCTACAACAGGTACAAAAAGAACACCAAAAACCAGGTGGTCAAAGTACTTAAAACAGTCTTGATCAAATATTCAAAGCGCTTAAAACAAGTTTGATTCACTATTTGACGCGTTCTTCACAGATAGGCGTGTTTAGGGTACAACTTGTAGCCATCAGTGTGTAATACACCGATGAAGGTTAGTCGTAAATGAAATACGAGTATCAGTGAAGTTCGCTTTAAGTAGCAGTAAAAGTAAATGGAGTTTCTCTAAATTGTTATCGTTTATTCGTGAATTCTACAATGATGCTCGAATATAATGAATTTTGAACCGGCAACCAACATTCAAACAATAATTTGAACAATTTTCGCTTAGTTCAATTAATTTAGTTTCCTCTAAGAACAAACATATCCCAGCAGCGTTCCAGAGTAGGTAGGTATTTCAATTCAAAAAAATTCAAAAAAATCGATTTCGTTCAATGCGGTTAATCACAAGTCCCAAAACCGTCCCAGCGGGAAGCGACCCTTCGCAGTCAGAGAAGCGGTCCAATTCCGCGGCTATCGCATCTGGTGAGATTCAGGCTGGCCAGGCGAGAAGAAATATTTTAGCTGGTTACAAATAGTTTCACCTTTTGCACTGCTGTTGCTGTTGCTTCTGCTTCTGCTGCTGCTGCTGCTGCTGCTGCTGCCTTGTGATGTGTTCTTTTTTTTACGGTTGTTTGGTCGACCACGGTCGGCCTCAGTCGGATGTTTGTGTCGAAGTGGCCAGAAAGTGCAAGTTTTTTTCTTCCCTCTACTCCTGATGTAAACATGCGGCTCGAGAGCGTGCTGCACAGAAACGATTGGATTGTGTCCAGCCGGACCGTGCACTGAATGGAAGTGTGCATTCTCCACCTCCTCCTCCTTCTTTCCCACCAGCAGGGAAAGGAAAGGCCCCCTGTTGCGCTCGGGTGTTCAATTCGATCCCGCTTCTCATTCCTGGTAGTTGGTACTCTGATGATGGTCGTAAACACGGTTGGACCAAAGAGAAGTAGTAAACAAATATTTGCTGGAAAAAGGTACAAACCCTTGGCGTTTGTTTTGTTTGGTGATTTTTATTGGGTTGAAAACGCATTCCCACTTCCCAAAAGTCATCCAAGTCACGTTTTTCGTTATGCACTGCCCGGAGGAAGAGAGCCGGAGAGTCAGAGCGAGCGCATTGGGCAATCAGGTCAAGGTGCGAGACGAGTTGAGGATGTTAGTGGTAGCCTGCTGCTAGGGTTCTTCAGATGTGCACGCATGTAAATGGATGATTATGATCAGCTAATTGAAAACGATCTGTGCGGAGGCGGAAATGTTGCGCATGCAGTGATAGAAAATGTTCCTACCATTTCGGATAGAACTATTTCAACATGATGAGGAATATTAAATAAAGTATCTAGTAATTGAATAATTTTGAAGTGATTTCGTTGATGGTTGTCAGGCGTTTTGAAATTCCATGCATTGCACTCAACGTGCAGTTTTTTGTATACTTAAGGACTAAGCACAATAAGTAAAATATCATGATATTCGGTAAGAAGAGTGATCTAAGCTGATACTTGAACTGAAGCAGTTTGTTTGGGCGTAAAGAATGATTAAGAGCGTATCCAATTCGGTTGTAATTATTGACTCTAATTTCTTATTTGTGACTTCCTTCATACATTTTATTTGCTATATTCAACTTAACATATCAATAAATAGTTGGATTGGATATAAAATGTTCTGTTGGTTTAACTATAAGCTTTATATTATTCACGTAAAACTAACTACATCCAATTAAACAAAATTCGAGATTCTAGTTTTAGTCCAGGATTTTTCATAGTTTTCGGTTTACACTATCATACGCGGCGTTGAAATCAAACAACAGGTGATGCGGGTCTACTCGGAATTCGCGGCAATTCGGGAGCAGCTACCGTGGGCTGATAAGTGGATCCATTGTTGACCGACCCCCATGAAGTCAGCCTGACAACTTCCCACGAATTTATTGGCTATTGGCGACAGTCGATTGAAGATGGCTTGAAAATGCACTTTATGGGTAGCATTCAGAGTAGTGATCACTCAGTAGTTTTCGTAATCCGTAATCGCCTTTCTTGTAGACAGGGCAAATAACCTTGTCTTTCCACTCGTCCGGTAGTCCGGGCATCTGCGCAGTATTCAACGAACATTTTTATTCGGGTATTACCCGAAGTTTTTCTAGAACTACGTAAATGAGTCCGGGTTCCCACCATCAATGAAATGCAACGGAGAAGTTGCTGTCGATCCTCAGGGTAAATCCCGTGTTTTTCCAAGAAGTTTGCAGGTGTTTTTACTAATCAAATATTGAGCGTAGACCGTGTTGCCCTAGCAGCCAACAATATCCCAATTTATGGTCAAACGCTGGATGCCATTGATATTAATGTCGAGATGGCTTCGATGGTCGTGACCATGCTCCAGTCGTCCTTCAATCCTGGACCCGATGGGGTACCTTCCGTATTCCTGCAAAGACACACAGCCTACTTGCAGACTCCGTTGCTTCGTATCATATTGACCTGGTGGTCATGAAACCACCACTACTTTCTCACTGTTAGCAATTCCCAGTGCTCTAACACGACTAACCTGCTGTGGCTTACGTCATACATAACGGAAGGTATGGCCCAATGAGCTCAAACAGATGTTTTATACACCGACCAGTCGGCAGTGCCTTTGATAAGATAAACCACACCATCACATTTGCAAAACTATAGTGTAACTATAACTATAGACTGAATGTTAGCGGTAATTTTTTGCCAGTGGTTTCCCTTATATCTTACCGATCGACAGTTGGTGTTTGCCGTTGGAGATTATCGGTCCGATAGCTATCCAGCTTTGTCAGGTATAATACCTCAAGGAAGTCTCCTAGGGTCTCTGACTTTTCTACTTTATTCTAACGTTCTTAATTTAGCCGTTAAGGGGTGTTTAACTTGGTCTTAGTCTTGGTCTCGGTCTTGGTTTTGGCCATGGTCTTGGTGTGGGTGTTGGTCTTGGACATCATCATGGCCTTGATGTTGGTCTCGGTCTTGGTTGTGGTTTTGGACATGATCATGGTTTTAGTCTTGTCCTGGTTTTGGTCTTGGTTTTGGACAACGTCATGGTCTTGGTCTTGAACTTGGTTTTGGACATGGTTATGTTTTTGGTTTTGATCTTGGTCTTGGACATGGTGATGGTCAAGATCTTGATTTTGGCTGTGGTCTAGGTTTTGGCCTTGGTTTTGATTTTAACCTTTAACTTGGTCGTTGACATCACCGTGGTCTTGGTCTTGACTTGTTGTTGGTCTTGGTATTGACCTTTGTTTTGGACATGGTTATGTTCTTGGTTTTGGTGTTGACCTTGGTCTTGGTCTTGGACACAGTCATGGTTATGGTCTTGATTTTGGATTTGGTTTGGGTCTTGTTCCTGATTTTGAGTTTGGTCTTGGTCTTTACCTTGGTTTTGGGCATGGTTATGTTCTTGGTTTTGGTCTTGGTCTTGGTCTCAGTAATTTTCAACATGTTGACGATGTTATCATGTTGTTATATTGAGAGCGCTAAACTGGAAGTGGTTGATGAGTTCGTATATTTGGGATCTTTGGTCATCGCCGACAATATTACTCCTTACTAGATTCGACGACGCATTCAAGGACCATACGACGTCATTGCATTAGGCTGATGATGTACAAAACGTTAATCACACCGGGTAGTCCTCTACGAACTTTAGACTGTAACTTTGCTCACGGAGAACTTACGTGTATTTGCCGTATTCGAAAGAAAGGTGTTGCAGAGTATTTTTGGCGGAGTACAAACGAAAAGCCTCCCAGTTGACTTCAAGGTATGACGCTGGTCTAATAAGCCAGTCGTCGTATGTTCGAATCTCGACTGGAAGAGGCTGTTAGAGCCAGTTAGAGGATCGTAGCAACTGGCCCTGCAATTGTCCTGCACTCTAACAGCTGGCTGCGAAGTCTGTCGTATAAAAACAGAAGGTCGAGTTTCGATAACGGAATGTAGCACCTAGGCTTTGCTTTGCTTTTACAAACGAAAAGCGGTGAGTGGCGGAGGCGTATGAATCACGAGCTACAGGCACTGCTTGAAGCGATTCCCATCGTACACCTGGCGAAAGTTGGGAGAATACGATACGCAGTGCTGTTGCAGTGCAGTGAAATCCGTTCTCTATAACAACCCCACCGGCACCAAGAATAGATACACGTTTGTAGCAGTTTACTAACTTAACTATTTATATGTAAACCTGGCTGTGACTGTGCCTAAATTGAGCCAGTTTATTAATAAATAATAAATATATTCTCATTTTATATCGCTTTGTTTCGCTCGGCCTTTAATTTGGTCTTTACCTTTACCTTGATCTTGATCTTGGTTTTTGCCTTGCTCTTGATCATGGTCTTGTTCTTGGTCTTATTTCTACCGGCTTCGCTTGGCCTTGAATTTGGTATTTGCTTTGACTTTGGTCTTGATATTGGTTTTTGTCCCGGTCTTGGTCTTGATCTTGACCTTAACCTTGATCTTGGCCTTGATTTCAGCCTTTAACTTGGTTTTGGACATGGTCATGGTTTTGGTTTTAGTCTCGGTTTTAATCTTGGTCTTGGCCTTGGTTTTGATCTTGGTCTTGATCATGGCTTTGGACATGATCATGGTCTTGGTGTTGGCCTTGGCCTTGGTTTTGGTCTTTGTCTTGGACTTGGTCATGGTCCTGGCCTTGGTCTTGGTATTGTTCTTGGACATGATCATAGTCATGGTCTTGGTCTTGGTTTTGTTCTTGGACATGATCATAGCCATGGTCTTGGCTTTGTTCATGGTTGGACTTGGTTTGGATTTGGATCGTGGTCCTGGTTTTGGTCATGGTCTTGGTTTTGGCCTTGCCCTTGGTTATGGTGTTCGCCTAGGTTTTCAACATGGTTACGTTCTTGGTTTTCGTCGTGGTCTTGGTTTTGGACTTGCACTTGGTCTGGATTTTAACCTTTAACTTGGTCTTGGACATGGTCGTGGTTTTGGTTTTGGTCTTGGTCTCGGTGATGGTTTTGGCCTTGGTTTTCGTCTTAGTCCTGGTGTGGGTCTTGGTCCTAGTTTGGTCTTGGTCTTGGTCTTGGACAAGGTTATGGTCTCAGCTTTTGCTTTAGCATTGGTGTTAGTCTTGGTTTTGACCTTGATTATGGACATGGTTATGTTGTTGATTTTAGTCTTGGTATTGGTTTTGGTCTCGACCTAGGTCTTGGATATGGTCATGGTCTTAATTTTGGCCTTGGACATCCCTACTAGCACCAACTCGTAAATCAATGTACGAAAATTACCGTAAATATCTCCTAACAAATTCGAAATCGTAACTAAAGCTGAATAAAGTGGTAGCAGGTTGATTTTCTATCGTATATAATGATAATAGCTGACATACATACGATTTTCAGCACAAAATCGTATAGTAGTACGGAGCGACTCGCTCTTAATCGGATATTATCGTATATAAATACTTATATAGTCGTAACGCTCAAAATTATTCGTAATCACGTATATCGCCTCCAAAATAGTACGGATATAGAGTAGGGCGGGGCATAAGTGCGATGTTTGAAGTTGTCAACAATATATTTTATAGTGATGCAGTAACTCAATGTCTTCACATTCAACTATAAATCATCTGGGGTAATAGTGTTCTGCAAAATAAATTCTTCTTTCTTCTGATCAAGTGCCGATTCGCACTTTTACCCCACTAGCGGGGCAAAAGTGCGAATACAGCGGGGCAAAAGTGCAAAGCTCGAATCCATGAAATTAGCACAACAGTAACTATCAAAACCATATTATGTTTAATATGCGTTATGTTTCGGTGAGGAATATTCTCAATTTGCACGTTTCCTATTTTGCGCTGGTGTATTACAGCCTCCGTTATGTCGAATTTGTTTATTCAATCCGGATTGGAACTGGATGAACTTTTTGTGTTCATTTGCTCCTATCTGACAGATAAAATTCATCCAGTTTCAACCCGAATTGAATAAACAAATTCGACATTAGATCGAAACTTTTTCAAACGTTGGTTTTTTGTTTTATCAGCGGAAAAACATTGTTTTCCTTCGGCCAACATCTGTAGAGCACACAGTTTTTTGCAGATCTTCCATTACTAGTATCTGTAATATAGTGCCTAAAGCTGTATATAATTAGCTATACATTTTTGCCTCGTCCATGGATCGCACTTTTGCCCCGTCCGAGAATTGCACTTTAACCCCGCAAGGTGCTTGACGGGGTTAGATTAAATTACGGAAAAGCGAAATATATTTCTTAAATTTTTTTTACCGTATTTTCAAAACTGATATGTAAGTGATGTAAAACGTTGCTACAAATTTTCAACAAGTAATATCCTCCTATTGATATCGTATTTGCCGTATAACGAAAAATTACATCAAAACCGCCCTAAAATAACATTTGCAAATAACTCAGCAACTACGCTTCGTAAGCAACCAAAGTTTACGTTAAATTCAAGCTGTCAAAGTAGTCATTCATCCATGCCAATGTAGTCAATTTACTCGGAATCTGCACCGATCAATTATTGTCGCACTTTTACCCGCATCGCACTTTTACCCCTCCTTACTCTACTAATTGTGTGCATCAAATACGATTTATTAGCATGTATATCTGTATCTGTCTTGGTCCTAGTAATTTTGATGACGAGGTTATCAGGAAGTTGAGTTTATGTACATTTGAACCTCGAGTTCTTCTTAAAGGATATAAAATTAGATGACACTGCAATTCTGTATTGTTTTCTTGAGAAGTTGAGTAGTGTAAGTTATTATGTTTTGTTGTTTCACGATGTCTAGTAGAACATGAATAAATTCGAAAAGTTGATCAATGATTTGTTCCACGTAAATTGTCCTGCAATTAAATATAGCATCAATCAAAATAATAAAACAATTTACGTAACGTACAAGCTTATTCTTTGAAGAATGTGATTTAACAATTGCATCATTTTTCCACTTAACCTTCAAAAATCGCCTGAAAACCCTCGTTCTCCGTTATGTTTGTTACATATTTTTATTCAGTCCGACCAAGGCTTAAATTAAGCGCAAACCGAAAAAAAGTTGTTAAAGTACGCTTTTAGCATCAGACAAAAGCCTTTTGAAATCGCAAGAGGAAAATCCATATTGGTGAATGGCATTGATTCGAGTAGATTATCGGTGGGCAGGATAATACACACAAAATGCTTACTGCTTTTTGTCACTCCGAACACCGGAGTTCGGCTGCAGCAGCAGCGTTTCGAACTGACTGCCTGCCTGACTGACTGACTGACTGAGTGACCGACATGACTGGTTATGGTCACAAATCGATCATGATGGAGTTTCATTGTTACGATTCATTTCGATAAATCCTAACCTTTCTCTGGTGCGTAATGCTTTATCTCTAGCTAACCATCTTCCTTTGCGGTACCGACCAGTGGACGACGACAAACGAGAATGTTCATACAATGAATGCTTTGCTTTGTACCATTTTTGTTTGGAATTATTTTCGCATGAGTGGTTTGTTCAGAGCAACCGACAACGACACGAAAAGTTCAAATATCAGTTGCAATGATCCCTTAGGATTATAAAAATTTGATTACATGGTACAACAGCAATAGTTTATGAATTGGTTTTAATAATTGAACGAGGATATGACCTGCTGTCGATTTCATACGAGTGGTTAATTGTTCTTGCTATGATAACTATACATAAGATAAAGAGAATTAGAGTGAGCTCCAAGAATTTCAGCGAATCTATCCTGAATACAGTGAAATATTTTACAACGAGTTTGTGACACTATGTTTCCAACCCGTCAGGGTCAGTCGTGTGACAGCCATTAGCTTTTCAGCCTTCTGCCGCGTGACGACGAACCATTAGCCTGGTTGCGCTTGCGAGTAGTTACCTAGTCAGGTCCTAGTAAGCTCACGGTTCGTGCCATAATGCAACGACGTCACAGCCACCGACGACGATACGGCGGCGGCAGCGATGATGGCAGCGGCGCGATGATAGCGTCCGGTGCGAAATCTCACCAAATGGAATTTTTAAATACCTTTTCACCCGGAGCCGGCCCGGTCCAGCTGTGCCGGATGATGGCGACGATACGTTTCGCCGGTGTATTGTAAGAGCTGCCCCGACAGTGGAGTGAGGTTGCAGTATGCCTCACCCCCTCCCACAGTTTTCAGGCTACTCTGGAAGAAAGAGAAATGGATTGGGGGGATCCTCCATCAAGGCATGGTCGCGCCGTCTGGCTCGACGGTGATGGCAATGCTGGGCGCTAACGCAAGATGAGGGGCAAATGGATTTTTGACGTAACTACTAAAGTGCTAACTTGTAGCAAGAAAGAACAATAAGTGGAAGGAATTGTTTTGAAACAAGTTTTATGCTGTGATTTTGCGACTCGTTCAGGAAACTTTCAGAACCGGAGATGGATGAAATAGAATTTTAGCGCTTTGTTCGGCCAACATAATATGAAATTTCAATTTAATCTAATGGATAGGTACAAACATGATGTGAGCTTTAGAAATTTCATACTTGTCAGGGACACATTTTTACGTTTAAACAGTTTTTCGTTGTGACGTTCCTCCTTGGGGGTCTATCCATAATCGAGGATTAACACTATCCCAATTCATCACTACATGATGTGTAGTACATATCATTTTAACCTTCATCCTATCAAAGCAGAAACCATCTAAGATGGTTTCTTTCCATTGAAGTGGCAATTAAATCACTGAGTGCAAATCTATAATTCAGTAGGAATTTCACGAGTAACATTGATTGAATTGTGTTAATTTTCCCGAGCAAATCGAATTTGTGTGGCTTTCCGTGTCCATTAGTTCGGTTTCGTACCGTTGCTTCTCGAAGTGAAATGATTGAACTTTACCGTTCGGCGTTGATGCTTTTTTCGGGGAAAATAGTAACACGAACAAATCGCATTGATGTCGAATGATGGGGCGAAAGTAGAAACCACCCCCTGGCCACACCGCGTCACCCAGCGGTGACGAATCGAAAAGGAACGCAACATGATGGTTAGAGAAGACAAATCTTACTTCATCATTCAAACTTGCCCAGATGCCTGTCCTCCGTTGATGAACGTACCTTCGTTTTTAGTGACGGTTTTCGATTGAATCTCCGCTCCCATTCACAAGAAGCAGCGGAAAAATATGGGGTGGAAGGATGATTTCAATCCCGTCTGGCAGGACCGACTTGTAAACCACCTGACGAGGACCAGAATGCGGAAATGCGCTGATAAACCCACCACAAGAAAAACTTGCGATAGATGATTGCAAATAACAGAAGCGCCCGCGCCGAGGGGAAACTCCGACAAGACGCAGTCAAGCGGAAAAGTACAAATGCCAGGGATAAGGCTGAACGGAAATCAAATTAAAAGCAGAATATGGGGGTGTTTTGATTAAATTTATTAGAAAACGAGGGAAACTGCCAACCGGATAATTTTACCTCTTTTTGCAGCGGAGCCTTTTCAGATCGATTTTTTTTCTGTTAGGAATAAATGTTATGAAATGTATTAAATTAAAATGAATGAATGCTGAATACGGAGCAATTTATCAATGTGTTTTCATTATAAATTGAAAAGCAGCGTGTAATCGAACAAAGCAAAACAAAATCATACTTTCAATGCGTTGTTGGTTGTACAATACAATTAAAAATCACTGTCGTTGGATACAATGGAGGAAAGGCATACTCCTAAAAGACATAATGGAAGCTAATGGACGTGAGTTTGAATGACATTAGACTCGAGACTTCACACGAAGTCGATAAGACTTGTGGCCGAATGAGAGAGATTACTCATTTCACCAAGACCAAGACCAAGACCAAGACCAAGACCAAGACCAAGACCAAGACCAAGACCAAGACCAAGACCAAGACCAAGACCAAGACCAAGACCAAGACCAAGACAAAGACCAAGACCAAGACCAAGACCAAGACCAAGACCAAGACCAAGACCAAGACCAAGACCAAGACCAAGACCAAGACCAAGACCAAGACCAAGACCAAGACCAAGACCAAGACCAAGACCAAGACCAAGACCAAGACCAAGACCAAGACCAAGACCAAGACCAAGACCAAGACCAAGACCAAGACCAAGACCAAGACCAAGACCAAGACCAAGACCAAGACCAAGACCAAGACCAAGACCAAGACCAAGACCAAGACCAAGACCAAGACCAAGACCAAGACCAAGACCAAGACCAAGACCAAGACCAAGACCAAGACCAAGACCAAGACCAAGACCAAGACCAAGACCAAGACCAAGACCAAGACCAAGACCAAGACCAAGACCAAGACCAAGACCAAGACCAAGACCAAGACCAAGACCAAGACCAAGACCAAGACCAAGACCAAGACCAAGACCAAGACCAAGACCAAGACCAAGACCAAGACCAAGACCAAGACCAAGACCAAGACCAAGACCAAGACCAAGACCAAGACCAAAACCAAGACCAAGACCAAGACCAAGACCAAGACCAAGACCAAGACCAAGACCAAGACCAAGACCAAGACCAAGACCAAGACCAAGACCAAGACCAAGACCAAGACCAAGACCAAGACCAAGACCAAGACCAAGACCAAGACCAAGACCAAGACCAAGACCAAGACCAAGACCAAGACCAAGACCAAGACCAAGACCAAGACCAAGACCAAGACCAAGACCAAGACCAAGACCAAGACCAAGACCAAGACCAAGACCAAGACCAAGACCAAGACCAAGACCAAGACCAAGACCAAGACCAAGGCCAAGACCAAGACCAAGACCTAGACCAAGGCCAAGACCAGATCATTTAGTTTTTCGGCCTTTTCTGGCCTCTAAAAAGGGTTTAGAGCGATTCTGAGCTTATTTTGGGATCATTTTGTTTTGTGGCATTTTCCGGCCTTTTAAAGGGGTTTAGAACGATTCTGAGCATATGTTGAGATCAATTTGTTGTTCGGCCTTTTTTGGCCCTTAAAAGGGGTTTACAGGGATTCTGAACTTATTATGGGATCATTTTGTTTTTCAACCTTTTTCGACCATTTAAAGGGGTTTAGAGCGATTCTGAGCCTGAGCCTAACGGCCTTTTCTGGCCGTTAAAAGGGGTTTACAGGGATTCTGAGCTTATTTTAGGATCATTTTGTTTTTCGACCTTTTCTGGCAATTTAAAGGGATTTAGAGCAATTCTGAACTTATTTCGGGATCAATTTGTTGTTCGGCCTTTTCTGGTTTCAAAAAGGGGTTTAGAGCGATTCTGAGCATATCTTGGGTTCAGTACACTGCCGTGAATCGCATAACAGTCCCATTTATATAGAAAACTCCAAAGAAAATATGGCTGTTATGCGATTCACGGCAGTAGAGTAATTTTTGACGTAGGACTACGTCTTATGGCAAGGTTTGGGATAGGGTGTCATTCCGAAAAATCGAAAAATGCGAGCGTCACGAAAAATGGTAGGTTTTGAGCGCTAATTGTTAAGCAGTTTCCCGATCGATTTTGAATATTTTTGCACCAATCAATTGGAAAATCTTCTACGCATCAACCCCAATATAGAAAACTATTGATTTCAAAGTACGTACTATTGAAAAATTGAAAATAATGAAGCATTGTCCAATTGGCAATTCTCGCTTCGTGATTGGTCACAACGTATTTTTAGAAAAAAAAAGTGACTAAATCTCCCCGTCCCAACAGGTCTAAGATTCTTTGCGACGATGGAACCTAGACCAATTTGATATCTGTGCTTGTGGAAGGTACAAATCATTTTCCAAACAACTTTGACTTACTTATATAGTAGCTTACAGTCATGAAAATAAGTAAAAACATGTAAAAATTTGAAATTCTCAACCTGCAGCACAGTCAAGCCATTTTAACATAACAATTTTTCAAACCATTTTAACATAACATGAAGAATTGTATTATTACATGCGTGGATACATCTTACTATCTATCACTACAAAGAGACTAACGTAGTCCTGCGTCACCTATGCGGTCGTGACTTGTACACAACCCTTCTGATTTTAATACATTTTTTGTAGGTTTAAAAGCCTGATTTCAACTTCAATTTCAGGCAGGTATTGTTATTCCATAATTATCGGCTTAGAAATATATTTTTGACTGTCTAAATTTAACCAAATTACTGCGATGCTCAACCAGTGATCAATCCCCTGCAAATTTCATTATTCGTGCGGCGAGATTCAATAAAGATTAAGAGTGAACCAATCAGCTTCCTGCGTGAAAGCACAAATTACTAAAAAATTAAAACAGCGAAAAGGAAAAAGGAACACGCAGCACTTAGCGCTGCCGGAAAGATCGCGAATCGCTTTGTTTGTTTTTCATCCGCCAACCTAAAAAGCATCGTCCTTTTTCGCGAACGGCGATGGTATGGTATGGCGGTGCCGAGAAAAGAAGCGCAAGAAGCAACAAACTGGCAGTTTATTTTATTTGAAAACTCATTAAGAACTGTTGCATCCCATCAGGGCAGAGCGCGGATTGTACAACGCTGCTAAAAAGAGGCCCCTGAGCGGAAGAAGGTCAGCAGGCGAAATGACGTTCTGCCACGAGAACGAACGCCTTTCCTGTTCGGTTCGTATTGCTGCGATTTTCTTTACCCTTTTTCTGTGGCGAACTCCATTCATAGAAGTTACTTTAATTTCTTTATCTCTCAATCGAAATTTGCCCGCCTCGCTTCTTTTTTTTGAAACCATGCTAACCACCAACTGCTTGGTTGGTGGCGATGAGTAAAGGATGCCTTTCAGCGAGCTCTTTTCTGGGATTATTTTTCAAGGTACCTACCATAAGATGGGGAAGGTGGGCGAAGCCAGCCCGGAAATGGGAAAAGGAAACATCTTGCAATATCAACCAGAACCACAGTCAGTCGGGTCGGATTATGATGTTCGCGGTTCGTGGTTGAAAATGGTAGACGGTACCGCCTGAAACTGTTCACTTGTGGCCTGGCGCGACCGGCGGCACGACGACTATGAGGCACTATGCACGACCACGCGTTTCTGCCTTTCGGCGAATTATGGCTTGTTAATAAAGTTATTAGTTTGGTTTGGCTGATGATTTTCGTGGGTTTTTTTCGTTTTGCTCAAATTAGTTATTGTTGTTTATGCTGCGGAAGGCTCGCGGTATCCAATTAATTAGAAAAAAAACTGAGGATGAAGTTTCGTTCGTACAAAAAATTTTAATGAGAGGTTTGGATCAAAGAGTTCGTAATTATTGTATAGTCACTTCAAACCTTGACATATATCGTCGTCAAGCACTGGTATTTACTTGATGAGCTAAGTAAAGATTTCTTTATGAATATATTTATAGTTAATTTGTTTAATATTCAATAAGTGGAAAGTCTTGCATTCCATTAGAACTTAGAGCAATTCGTGGGAAAGGTAATATACAAATAAGCTAACGGCTTACATTAAGATATCGCAGTTGTACAATTTGAGAAATTGAATACATTAGATGAAATCGCTAATTATTCATTCTATTGCAGTAGAGAGTCGATGCAAGTCTTTGAATGCCACCAGGCAATGTGTTTATAAAGCGTAGGAACCTGACAGTATTAAGATCGTTATTTTCTAAGCTTGTCCCCTACCAAGTGTCAGCACTGGTATGATCTGTGCGCTCGTTGGTTGCAGTTTCAATTTCAGTCATCATTAATACCGCTCTGCAGTAATGCAAAACGACAAATCCGTGTTGAGCTGTCAGAATGCATTTCGATCAATAAATAATGAGAAAAATCCGACTGTTTACACACATGTACGCATCAGCAATTGCTACAAACTTTAAGATTTAATCGCAGTATGCAAATATTGTGTACACATTCTAATATTGATCGCCAACGCGTTGTCGAGAACAGTCAATATGACATACATTATAAGAGTGATTATTGTAAGCATTAATCGTCACTGAGGGCTTAGTAATTTTTATTGATATTATCTGTTGACTTGTAGAAATTCACAGTACAGTTTACGCAGATGCATCAAGTTGGGACAAGCAGAGCAAAGTCACATAAACTAATTTTTCTGTTCTATATGTCACGATTTCTTCTGTTTCTTCTGAATTCTTCTGTATTAAAACGTTTAAAGGGACATTAGACTACCCTGACAGCATTCCTGGTTTTATTACGCACTTATAACGGCTATAGTAACAAAAAATGTTCGTAAGAACCGCAATAAGAGTGTAATAAAACTAAAATGGTTACATGGGTATTAATCGTAACAAAAAGATGGCATAAAAGTCTACCGTAATCCAGAAACTCCCGCCAATTTCCAGGTTGTCATGGATAAAAAGAACCAGAAATAGTTGAATGTGTCAACCAAAACAATAAAAGAATGCAAACCGATTCTAGGAGATTCGATCGGTAAGTTACGAATTACTTACTTTAGTGGCGACGGTCCGTTATTGATCCTGCGCCGAACGAATCATGGTCTTCCAGTACTGTCGGTTCTGGGCTGTCGTTCTCCAATCTCCTCAAACATCAGCTGAACGTGCATCGTCATCGATAGCGCACATCCACCGTGGGCAGGGTCTGCCCCGAAATCTACTGTCTCTTCCTAGTTTTCTGCTGAACACAACCTTGGCTACTCTTTCGTTGGCCATTCTGGCCATGTGCCCAGCCCATCACAAAATCAAGTAGCACGTGAGATTTCGTGATGATAGTCCCATTTCTTTCCACTTTGCACTTCGTATTCAACCTTTGAAGGCACTGTTGAATAACAGGATCGACAGTGCATCCCTTTGTTTCAGTCCATACAATGTTACGAAAGCGGTGGAGGTTTCACCCGCTATTCTGATGTATAATTTTGCCCCGCGCAGCATCGCACGGGTCAGCGTAATTAGTTTCGTTGGAAAACCATGTTATAGCATTATCTGCCACAGGTCATTTCGATTGACTGAATTGTACGTCGCCTTAAAGTCCATAAACAGACGATGAGTCTACAAGTTGTACTCCCCGAAGCAACCGAAAGTTCGGATTTCACTTAAGCAACGAACTTGGAAGTTTTTTTTTCCTTTTAAAGTGGTTTTAACTCAGAGGATTATCCACCACGTAACTAGGAAGTTCATATTTGGTTCAAATTTAGTTACGCAGAAATTTCTTGCTGAAAAACCAGACAGCACTACATTTGTAAATCGAACAACAGCAGAATTAAACGATTGCTAGGAAAAGATAACAACAAGCTATAACATCTAGGAAAGGAAGTCACAATATAAAAAATCTTTTACGACAGTGACTCCAACGACATAAGAATTAACGTGGCGATGGATTACAACGAATCAACACCATGTCCTCACACCAAATCGAATCGGTTAACTAAAAAGCAGTTACGGATCAATCGCTTGAAAAATCGAAAAAATCGGGGAATTATGATATCAGCTGTCTACGCTGTCATAAGGTATACGTCGGCCAGACAAGAAGAAATTGAAAAACTTGTTTAAAGAAATACATAGCAGAGCTGTCGAAAGCATCCAGGAACACGGAAAAAAGTTTTTAGAATAATTCTAGCTCAAATGGGACAGAGCATATTTGAAATGAGGATCATTCGCTAACCACGGCAATGCAGGATGTCATTTTAAAACACCTATACACGGGAAGTGGTCAGGTTTTGAACGTTAACAGCCAGGCTTGCCATTTCCTCACTCATTGTGCAAAAAGTGCAACTTTTTTTTATTCAACACAATGAGCAGAACTACTGCCGCAAATTGAGAACACATTGAGAAACAGACCAAAAATAAAAAGAAATATAAGCAAACTTAAGTTTCTCATTGTGTGAAAAATGAGAAACTTTCGAAGTCGTATTGCAGTATCTACCTACTTGTAAAAGTGAAACAAAAAGATTCGCGTCAGAAGCAACTGCACGGGAATTCCAATGTTGCCATATCTATCAACCACTATCGTCATATGCAACATTTTTTGCACTGTTGCCGCTATGAGAAGCCTGTAAAGTTTTTTTGTTTCCATATCTTGGGCAGCCAAAAAGTGTATTAACATTTTGTTGCTCAATTTGCTCCTCAATGAGTAGAACAATGTGCAGGTTGCTGAGCAATCGCGGTCAGTAAAAAAGAGAAAAGTTAAAACAAAACGGAGCAGAATGAATCGCGCCTTTAGTAAAGGGTGAACTTTTCTCTTCTCTTTTTTTATTCTGATGAGGAATCATCCCTGAGCTCAGCGATGTACAACATTTTCTTTACACACCGACAGACACTACAAAAAAGAACCACTTTAAAAGTCAGTCATTTGAAGAATTCCTCCATGTGCACTACAAAAATGTGAGAGGTTTTACAACAAATTAGATTACCTATTTGGAGTTAGAAGTACTGCAAGAAGTACACTCAACACGATATTAAACTTACTTTACTTTCTCTGCTGCCACAAAACTTCCACACAATTTCGAGTAACGTACTGCTCGACCCACAAATGATGTTACTCTTGTGCCAACGTAAGAGCGCCACAACATCTAATATATATTCCACAATAACTCCAGAACATCTTGGCCGTTCTCTAACAAACTTGGTACACATGTTCCAAGTGGGAATCAGCAGTGGGGGATTGATAAAAAGAAGGCGATTCCTATGAAGGGTCCAAATAAGTAAAAGGGGTTGCATTTCTCTTGCATTCAGACCAATTGCAGTTGTGCAAATGGCCGGGAGACAAGAAGGCGAAAGGACTATGGGGGCGGGTTTGGGAGGAGGAAGGCCGTACTATATATGAAAAAAGCTTCATTTTTCTTCCGTTATAGGGATTTTCAGAGAGCCAACAGATGCATGAGGGGGGCTCTGTAGTCGCAAGGTTACCGAGTCTGCTTTGACAAACGAATGGTCATGGGTTCGAATCTTAATAGAATCAGGCCATTCGATGTCAAAGTGGCTTTGGCATAGGTTTATTCTCAGGTCCCTTATTGCCCCTCTTTCATGCAAAATTCTATATTATCCCGGTAAGGCCTATTGACGGTGTAAAAATGACTCTTTTAGTAAAATGCACTGGTTATCTGCGCCAGGGATGTCTATGTTTGGGGGCGGCGCTGTCATGTGGAACGAGATGGATGAAGGAGAGAACAGCATTGAAGGAAGAGTACCTAATTACACACATGTACGCATAGAATTCAATAAGTATATCGATCACTCAATTGCTATTATAGCAAAAATGAATGCAGTGCGGGTTCTACAGAAAACATCCGGGCGATATCACAATAGATCAACGATAGTGGTCGCAGTGATGAGTCCATAGAAACCAGATGCATAATTAACTACGTAACACATTCCAAGTAACCATTTTTAGTTTTATTACGTTCCACTAGCGGTTTTTATGACGAATTCCATAAAACCTCTAATAAAACTATGAGCTCCACTAAAACTTTCTGATGACCACTATAAAACTTCGTTCCATCCAAGTGGCCCACTTTTCCGAAGGTTTTCATAACCCTTATAAGAATCAGGTCATAAGCTGAAGTAGTTGTATCAAGCTCTGCTGGAAGTAGCAATAAAATCGATTGTGCTTTTCGCAGCTTGACAGCTACCGCCATAACTCAATGAAACTTTTCGCTACAAAGCTATGTGAAAAGCTAAATGTGAAAAGCTAAATGTGTTCGCCAACAGAAAAGTTAAAGTTTTACTGTCAGATTATCCTGACCGATTTGGTTTGCAGCGACCATAATAAAATATCACATAGACTAATTAATAAATTTGATTAGTTAACGCTGGTTTGCAGCACGTGCGCATAAAATTTTATCGTGCATATTGATATGATAGGTGGATAAAATCATCGCGCCATCGAAATTACATATTTCCACCAAAATCAATTTAGTTGCTTCCTATGACAGGAAAACAATATATGGCAACTAGTTGACCCGATAAACTTCGTACTGCCACAAATTAAACTGTGTTATTCATAAATCACGAATCTCGGATGACCTTTGTCACAAATTCGAGTTTTGCAAGTTTCTGAGGAGTTCATGGGTGGTTTAACATACAACTTCTCCTTACAGTAAAGTAGAAAACAGCTCCCCTCAGTGCTTAGCCTGATAAAATAAAGCGAATAGCATTAAAATATTCGCCATGGTTATATAACATTTCGCCGTATACCGTTTTGCGGAACACCACTTCTCGGTTGACCATAACGCGGAATATAGAGTTTCGCGGAATACCACTTCGCGAAAAACCTTACGCGGGATGTACCATTTCACGGAAAATGTTTTCGTGGAAAGTACCATTTCGCAGGGGTATTCTCTCCTTACTCGCTATCGCTCGTTCGGACCCAACTGAAAGAAAGTACACTGAAGTCGCTTTTTACGCGGTTTTGACGTGACTATTTTTACGCGAATTTCCGAATTTACGCGGTTTTTTTACGCAAATTTCGGAATTTACGCGGCTTTTTACGCGATTTTCGGAATTTACGCGGTTATGATTTACGCGGGACGTATCCTTCGCGTAAAAAGCGACTTGAGTGTAATAGACGTCAGTAGACCTAGGAAAACAAATAAACCTAATTGATAGTTTTTGGTGATCTTGTTATTGACTAAAGTTTTATGGAAGAGTCTAAAATTTTTCAAGTTCGATTAGTTTTTAAGTTACGCAAAAATTCTGTTTTATTTGTATGAGAGTCCTTATCCCCCTACCACAGGGATGAGGCGACTAAAACTAAAACTAAAAAAATCCTGCCTCCAAAACCCCCCACATGCCAAATTTGATTCCATTTGGTTGATTGATTCTCTAGTTACGAGGAAATTTGTACATGTTTCATTTGTATGGGAGCGTCCCCTTTTAGAGGGGGACGGGTCATAACTTCCCTCCTGAAGAGAGAAGGAGTCTTAATGCAACATAGAAAAAGAATTTGCCTCCCAAAACACCCGCATGCCAAGTTTAGTTTCATTTGCTTGATTAGTTCTGAAGTTATGAGGAAATTTGTATTTCATTTGTATAGGAGTCTCCCTCCTAAAAAGCCATGGGTCCTAATTCATCATAGAAAAAATTCTTTCCTCCAAAAACCCCCACATGCCAAATTTGGTTTCATTTGATTGATTAGTTCTCGAGTTATGAGGAAATTTGTATATCATTTGTATAGGAGCCCCTCCCTCTCCTAAAGTGGGGAGGGGTCTTAATTCATCATAGAAAAAATTCTTGCTTCCAAACCCCTTCACATGCCAAATTTGGTTTCATTTGCTTGATTAGATCTCGAGTTATGAGGAAATTTGTATTTCATTTGTATGGAAGCCCCCCCCTCTTAAAGGCGAGAGGAGTCATAATTCCCCTTCTAAAGTCGGGAGGGGTCTCAATTTACCATTGAAAAAATTCTTGTCTCCAAAAACACCCACATGCCATATTTTGTTCCATTTGCTTGATTAGTTCTCGAGTTATGAAGTAATTTGTATTTCATTTGTATGGAAGCCCGCTCGAGTTATGAAGTAATTTGTATTTCATTTGTATGGAAGCCCGCCCTCTTAAAGGGGAGAGGGGTCATAATTCTCCTCCTAAAGATGGGAGGGGTCTCAGTTCATCATAGAAAAAATAATTGCTAGCAAAAACACCCACACGCTAAATTTGGTTCTATTTGCTTGATTAGTTCTGTAGTTATGAAGAAAGTTGTATTTCATTTGTATGTGAGCCCCCCTCCTAAAAAGGTAAGGGGTCCTAATTAATCATAGAAAAGATTGTTGCCTCCAAAAACACCCACATGCCAAATATGGTTCCATTTGATTGATTAGTTCTCGAGTTAAGAGGAAATTTGTGTATCATTTTTATAGGAGCCCTCCCTCCTAAAGTGGGGAGAGGTCTTAATTCATCATAGAAAAAAATCTTGCTTCCAAAAACCTTCACATGCCATATTTTGTTCCATTTGCTTGATTAGTTCTCGAGTTATGCAGAAATTTGTGTTTCATTTGTATGGGAGCCCCCCCCTCTTAGTGGGGGGAGGAGTCTCTAACAATCATAAGAACCTTTATTGGCCCCAAAAACCTCTACATGCAAATTTTCACGCCGATTGTTTCAGTAGTTTTCGATTCTATAAGGAACATCCCGATAGACAGACAGACAGACAGGCAGACAGACAGGCAGACAGACAGAAATCCATTTTTATATATAAGATATGGCCTCGTGTAAAAAAATGATTTCGGTGTTGAACTCTAATATTCTTCATAATAGCAGCAATAAATCTTATTGGTCATAGTGCTACCGTTTGAATAGCTCTAAACTAAATATAACTAAATGATTTATTGACAATCAACCGCGATAAGATCAACTTCGATTGGTGCGCCATATTGTATTGCTACGCCGAACGTATGGTAAGTTTAAAAGAGACGTGGTGCAGCCAACTAGTTTTATCGTAGTAATATAAGCAACCACAATAAAGATGCTTTATTAACAGTTTTATCATGGTTTTATAGCTAGCTACAAGTGTATTTTGACTCGCATCCTCTTGGTATTGCGCAAAACCATAATAAAACCAGAGATAATGATTAATACCGCAATAAAACCCATATAAAATTCAATTAAACCTTGGCTTTAGAAGTGTGACTTGGGGTAGGGAGCTGACTGGAAAGGAGCCAACAGGGAGGGGGGAACGAAGAATGTGAGTTTATGTATGTATGTTCTGCCATAACTCCGAAACGCCTGGACGATTCTTCATCTAGGTTGGCACACGTTTTTTGACACAAAAGTTAACAAAAAGGGGAGACGGTCTCTTAGAAGAGGAGAAGAAGGTTCAAATGGGTAAAGGGTTCGATTCTCTTGCATTTGAAACGTTCGGAGATATACAAGTGGGTGGACGACAAGAGGGGATTTCTGAAAAAGGGGAATAGGGTGGCTATTGACAAGGAGGAGGTTCAAAAACGTACAAAAGACTGTCTTGCTTTATAGCGATTACCAAGAAGAAGACAGGTTTACATGCGGCTGAGGGACAACAGGTGTGGCGAGCCGACAAAGGGAAGACACATTCAAATAAAAAAAATGGTTGTACCTTGCTTTATGAAAATTTTTGTTACAATAACGATTGTATAAGTGAATTAGAGACAAAGGTGACTCCAAGTATGATCGGGTAATCAGCTAGTAATAAATATTTGTGTACCTGACCCCATTAGGCATACAGACAAAGGCATACGCACGTTAGTCATAAATACATTAGGTATAATGGACTTTAGGCGACAACAGGCATAATGGACGATAGGCATAATAGACCTAATGCCTAATGTCCATTATGCCAAGTGAGTGAGATGAACCGCGTAGAATCCAAAATTCGCGTAAATTTGCAAATTTCGCATAAAAAATTTCGTGAATTCCAAAGTTAGCATGAAAATTGTCGTGCAAAAAAATCGTTAAAGCGACAGCAATGTACCTTTGTACGAGGCTCTACTGAGTTGGTCAGTTGCAAGTCAGGTAACATGAAATTTGCACATAATTTTTATTTGTTTTCGATATCAAAACCAAAACCAATTGTTTTTATTAGTACATAATTTGAAATTATCAAATTTTAAACAATTAAAGGTTATCTATTGATTTCATATTCGGGGTAAGCAAAACTTTTCTGCTAATACTCACACTGGAAAGTTAGGGAATTTACTCCCTTTGTCTACGCCTAGAGGTAAAGTACAGAAGGTACAACATAAATTGACAAACGGAATAGAATGGAATTTCGATTCCTCACTATGCTAAATACCAACACAAAACGTTCTAAACCGTGAACAACACAGCTTTCAATCCAATGGAGCATGTCATCCTCAGGAGGATGCCTTCGCCTTCCTTCGTCAATGTTATTCCAGTGCCGTACATATGCTAGCATTCCCTGGCTCTGTCAGCATATCATATCCTTACTTATCCGTAACATTTCCAGAGCTTGCAAACATCATTTTTCTTTGTAGGAATACCCTCACCACCCGAAACCGGGTGATCCATCAACCATTCACTCTCTAATTTAGCATGTGTGAGACGTTCTGCTCGGGTGGCTTTCCCCGGGCACATCGAGCCTGATATGTTCATGATTGAGGGAGGAGATTTAAATATTTGTCTGGGAAACCATAAACCGATGCAGTGAGTGCTGCGCTAGTTTCATGGTTCGGTGATAATTTGAACTACACACATATGTCGTAGCTCATATTCGAATACCAATGCCAATACCGATTACCAACTGACGCACGAGCTCTGGCTGGTTTCCGTTTGCAGAACAGTCAGTGTGCCCCGAGGGCGACGCTTTGGCTCGCAATTGCTTCCGACAATCAAAGAGACCCCAGCTATGATGAGTTCAAACGAGTTGAATGGATCGAATCGGTTTCTTCGAAATTTGAAATAATGCAAACAGGCACTCTCGTTTCCTTGATTACTCCTAGTGGATTCATATCCGCAACGGATACGGATTTCGAACCAAATTATCGGGATGGAAAGCAGCCAGTTTTGTAGGAAATCTTTAATAAGTGATAGCACACAGCCGTGCTATAATAATTGGCTGATTTTATAATTACCGTTTGTGTGCCATTGGGATTCGTGAATCTCAATGGATAGATTATGGTTTTCATGTAAGTGAAAGTTCAAGATTATTTAAATTAAATGATTTAGCTGAGTTCATTTTCTAACTGTACTAGTGGCAATATCGATAAATCGATTCAAGGAAAAACAAGGTGGACCTTAACGTAATTCATATTCCACTACATCATTGCATAAAAATTCTCATTCGGCCCACCAAAAACTAGTGATCATAATCTCCTTCTAGTACATAAATAAAAATACGTTAACCCCCGGAAAGCTTTTCGATCGATCGGGCAGAACTCCCGCGGATCGAGATCGAGGTGCGATCGGCCCTTTCCGTGTCCAGCTAATTTAGGAGTATTACGCGGAATCCACTTTCGCCACACTGCTAGCGGCGCCTCGTTTGACAGCTCTCTGACTTTGCGTCTCGTTCGAATCGATGACCAAACCGACCGACCGACTGGCACGGCCGGCGGAGCCGGAGGACTCGAGATCCCCTGCCGGTTTTCACAAACAAGCAGCAGCTCGCCGTATCTTCCAGGCTATCCGCGACAGCAGCAAGCCATTGAGATGAGGTGATAACAATCAAAATGTAAACCAAGTGGTTCACTTCATTGTAGCTTCACGATGCGATGCAGCGGTGTTTACCTGGCGACTCTCGGCATCCCGGCATCCATTACGTGGCAGGTCATAAGAAAATAGTCTTCCCCTCTCCATTTCGCTGTTTATCTTCTGTCCGACCGAGCCGGGACGCAATGGCCGGTGTTAAGTGGGAGTTATCGACGCGATTAACTTTTCAATTAAAGCTTAATTTATGGATATTCTCGAGGTTTTGTGTTGATTCCAGGTTCAATGGCGGAGCACATTCATCCCGTCGTCGTGGCATGGCGTGGTGCGGTGCGGTGCGCTGAGGTGAGGTGTGCAAAACATGTGTCTAACTCTGATTGCATTGAAAGAAGGAAAAAAGCTTGTATACACAGTGTGCACACAAATAGTGCGGAAAGTGGCCACCACGGGCGATCAGGGATAAGGATATGCCGAGATAAGCTTGATTAATGTGCGCAACGGTGATACAAATTGCAACACTTTTATTTTAGTAAGCAATTTGTGTTGTGATGTAAATGATAAAAAGCCCTGACGATAAAAAAAATGTTATCTCTTTAAGCCAATAATCGTACGGGGCTATAAATGAGAGTAAATCTGTGATATCTGTCGAATTTAGGTAGAAATCTGTTTTAATTTTAACTGAATCACGTTTACCACTCAAAGTATGAAACTATTTTTTCGCCATGAATTGCAGTGCGATACTTACAACGTCGAATTTCGTCTGCTACTACACACTCCACACAACCGAAAGCAGGAAACCGGCTGAGTGGTGCTATTTACATAATCTTTGATCCTGTTTATCTTCAATTTTCATAATGTTATTGTTCCTCTGTTCACCCCGAAGGGAAAGAAGTATAACCGGGAGCCCTCCAAGCACAGCTCACGAGCCAATGGTATTCGTTCGTGACAGGATGCCGGAGGAGCAGGTTGTTTGTGCATAAATGTAGATATTTTCTGGTATGACCGCAGCAGCAGCGAGCAGCCAGCATTCAGCAACCAACAAACGGAATGAACCTGTCTAGTGGCGGCAGTAGGCGGTTTGCTTCTGCGAAAATCCGCGCACCGTTCCGAGGCTATGTTCAACCGAGTGTAAAACGTGATTCATTTTTTTTTTGAGATGTAGCAAAAACACAAATCGCGAAATAAATGCTTCGGTAAGAGGCTTTACGAATTTCGTACCGCGCGCGCGGCTAGGTTAGACAAAAGAAAGGAAGTTCTGGGCTGCCGTTGTTGCCCAGCAGATTATGCATACTCATTCATAATGAATTAAAAGTCATGCATAAATTATGCTGCAAATGTCGGAATGCTGCTGCTGGTGGCTGGCGGTTTCCGGCGAGAAATGTTTGAAATGAGATTGCAAGAACATAATTCTTTCGCCGAATCTGGAATATGTATAAGTAGTATGCTAGACCGGACAGAAGCGAATGTTTTGCGAATCCGTGCAATGTTCGGAATGGGAAATCGTGACTTAATTTAGTTCCAGTTCCAAGTTTCTACAATGGTCAGGTCAAAGATATTATAGAAATGACGATAAATTCTTTCGGCTGAATGGAAGCTATTCATTTTTATAGCTTACTGTATGCTGATTAGTTTTAAGTGAGGTACATGCATTGGATCCGAATCGAGGAAACATTGTCCCCTTTATAAGTTTTTAAAGGTGAACAAACAGGGAAAATAAATTATTTTTCAAAAAATTTAGCGTATATTTATTTGCCAGAATCTGTACCAGCGTTTTCCTTCAATTCGAGAAACGACGTAGAAGCTAGATGTTTCTACCTGATTTGTCCAAAAATACGTCTTCAAGCTCCGCAAGGTACCGAACCGGAACGACAAACAAGACACGGTGGTCAAAACCAGCGCCAGGAAATTGTATCTAGAGTGGCTGACGAAACCGAGGTACGTCAGATGTCAGAAGTCGAACACAGAGCAGCTGCCCTCAGCGTTGCTAGATTTTGCCGAAGGAAAATCCGTAGTTTTACTATCTGTGCCACGTTTTAAAATTAAAAAGAAACACGATTTAACCAAATTTTAGTTTTGGAAAAAGTTTAACCAACATTTATCACCTTTTTGTCTTTTTTCAGCGATTTGCTGTTATTTTTTAACGTCTTTCGTGACGTTTTACGTTGATCTTGATGGCGTCTTTTTATTGTCGTTTGTAGTTTTTTTTTGGCATTTATGATTGCTGCTTTACTGTCTTTTTTATCGTCTCTTCATTGTCATTTTGCATCTATTTATAGTTTTTTCATCTCTTTTATTGTCTTATTTCATAGTTTTGTCACTTCATTTGCATTTTTCCATCGTGGTTCTGTTGTCTATCGATTTTTCGCCTATTTATCATCATCTTTTCACTGTTCTTTTGTCTTGTTTTTGTCGTTTTTTCATCATCTTATTGCCTTTTCGACACATTTTGCCGTCTTTTGCCATTGCTTAATCATCTCTTTTCTTTGCATTCGCCGTCTTTTTTCGTATCGTTGTCATCCTGTCATGGTCTATTTGCCATCTATTCATCGTATTTCCGCCGTCTGTTCGTCGTTTTTTTACTTATGTTTTGATTATTCTCCATTTTTTCGTCATTTATTGCCGTTTCAGCGTTTTACTGTTGTCTCTCCGTCACTGTTTTGCTATTTTTTCATCGTCCTTTTTATTGTCAGAACAACAAAAATATTGTCTTTTTGCTGCTTTTTCATCGTTCTTTCTGTTATATATTTATTCGTTTTTTTGTTATTTTGTTCATTTGTTATCCCCAATTCGCACGTTTTGTAATGCTTTTTGTTTGGAATACTTTTGTGAATTCAACTGGAATGCGGGGTAAAAATTATTAAATTACGTTGTTCAGAAAGTTCTGAATCAGAATAAGGCAAGTACGGAGATTTCTGATAACTAATAGTTTTAAATTAATCGGGCCCTTGAATATCATTAAAATGAATAATATGAAAGGTTAGTAAATCTTCTAGCCGTCGGGAGCCACTACACTGACGATTGAATCTGCGAAGAATGGCGTATCTATGTTTTCAATAATCTCAGACATTACGCAATTGCAGACATGTCTTTATGGTGGCTGCGGGATAGCGGGACGCTTAGGAGCGGTCGTTTTTCGGAGTATTGGTGATGGATTTGCGACGGGAACGCTGCACACTAGTTGTTTGGTCTCAAGGGCCGGGGAGTGGGTGCGACTCTAGGGTTTGGAGCTTCTGTCAACTACCGCGAACGCACAAGTCGTGCTGCGCTCAATTAACCTTGTAGACATACCTTGGGATAGCGCATGGGTCGAGCCCTAAAAAGTTCATAACCACCGATGGTCTGAGATTTGTCTTTCTATTGGTTCATTTGTGCGGGGTTGGGTTCATTTGTTGTTTGTGTTGGAAAATTGATGACGGATGCGCGGTTACGTACAACCGGTGTTAGGCGGGGCTGACGAGATCGCCAATTCTTCACTATACTACATTTTACATCTTATTTCCATCGTTTTTTGTCGTCTTTTTGACAACTTTTAATCGTATTTTCATCACCTTTTTATAACTTTTTCGTCACCTTTTTTGAGCATTTTCGTCGACTCTATGACGTTCGTTCGCCGTCTCTTCATTGTCTTTTCTTCGTATTTTAGTCATCTTTTCACGGCCATTTTGTAATGTTTTCTAACAGTTTGAATGTACAACAATTTTCAAGTATTACGTAAAACGAGTAAAATTACTTATGCAAATAGGATAAACATTTCAGCTACTAGGTTAAAAAGGCCAACTCTATACTCAAGTACTTTTTTTACACGGTTTGTTTTTTCGAATATTAAGAACGGGGCAATTTAGGGACCATTCAATTATTTCTCAATACCGACATTCGTCACGTATTTTGTAAATGGTCCCTAAGTTGCACCGCTCTTGAGTAACCGAAAAAAACGTGTAAAAAAGTGTATTCGCTTCACAGTAGTAAAGTTGTGAAGTTCTATTGAATTACAGGAATCAAATTAGCAACTGTCAAAATGTGTGAAATTGGAAGCGAAAATATTTCGTCTTTTCTTAGCCTTGTTTTAGACTTGAATTTGGACTTATTCGGGCTTGGAACTTCACTACTTATTGCATTGGAAATTGAACTTTGAATTAGATTTGAAATTGGACTTAAATATAGAGTAATTTGGACTGAAAGTATTACTTAGAATTAGACATGAAATCGAATTTAAAACAGAATTTGAAGTTAACTTCAAATACTTGCGAAGACTGCCCGGTGCGACGGTCGGTAACGCATTGCCTGTTTCTATCGTAGTGATCGAGTAGATAACAGTATATCTATGGGGTCAGTCCCGGTGTAGTAGTTAGCATTCATGTCTCTCACTGCGAGGACCCGGGTTCAAATCCCAACCCCGCAGAAGTCACGATTGACCCAAAACTGGTTAAAGTGACTATATTTAAACAAAAAAAGTAGATCTACTCGGTGGTAAAAACAAAGAGCAGTTACACAAAAATAATATCGTCACAATAGCACAATAGTCACAATTTTTTCTATTCAATTTATATTCATTTTCTTTCTCGTTTTCTTCGATTTCTTTATAGGTTTTTCCTCTTTTCGCGCTTTTTTTCTCTTCCTTTGTTCATCTTTGTCAATTCTTCACGTTTTCCATATATTGTCTCTCTCGTTGTTTTCTTTTTCACTTGTTTTCTGTCTTGTTATATTTCGTGTTCATTCTCATTTTCTCATGTTTTTCCTTCGTTTTTCTTTTTTACATGCCAGATTTTATTCCCTCTCTCTCTCTCTCTCTCTCTCTCTCTCTCTAGTGACTTTTCTTTATTTCTATCCAACTGTACAGTTCTATCCAGTCTCTACGTTTTCCTTTGTGCTCGTTTCTCCTTTTTTCATAGCTAGAAAAGGTGATGCACGTGCTTCAGGCATATGGACGTAAAGTATACGGCAAAACAGATGATAGGCATAAAAGACGGTAGGCATTATGGATGTTAGGTATAATTTACAAAACTTCGCTTTCCTATGGAAACGCATTTGTGTGTTGTTGGAAGTACCAGTCACGCGCATCGACTCACCAGGCTGGTACCGAATGGCCGAATAACAAATAGCCGAAATCCAAATATTAGAGCCTCAATAACTGTCACAGAAGGCCAAAATTATATTTGGCCGAATAACATAAGGACGAATCCCGATTTGGCCTAATTACAAAAGGCCAAAACACGCCGAAGCCTTATATGGCTAATAATATTGAAGAAAACTATTTTCTTGAATAATATTGGTAAAAATAATGCTTTAAGGTCAATGCTGTCATTAAAATAATTGACAGATAATTTTGTAATGTAGTAATATAAGCACCTTATTCTGTCTGTAACCAAAACCACCACTGACAAGACGTCATGTTTTAGTAGCAAGAATCGCACTTCGCTCCCTAAATACTGTACACGCATTCTAGCGTTACGGGACACAATTAGTAACTATTTTTACTGTGTAAATTGGATTTTGTTTCACCTAATTTTTGGCAAATAGCTTATAAAATTGAAGACTACAGTGGATTTCACTTTCCAATTGTATGCCAGGAATTTGGTTAAATCGGAATTAATTTGCGGGGTGGGCATGGTGTTCCGTCACGCTGGAATGTGTCTGTACACAAAGCTGAAACTAATACATGTGCATCTAAACTACAACTGGTGTGAGCACCTCACGAACACTCTTATCCGGTGCAGGATTTACCGCGGGCCCATAAAAGAAATTGGTGTTGCAAACGTTACAATATTTGTGATACAATTATGTACAGGTGTCAGTGCCCAGGTTAAAAACCCAGCAGCATTGATGACAGGGCCAAATCAGTATATAAATGGAAGCGAGGACTCAAACCAATCATTCCAGATTGCATCCTAGACAAGCAGCCATAACGTTGTTTTTGAGTTACATAGGAACGTGCTGCTCGAGCCACAGATGCTTAAAGTGTGAGTAATAGAAAGAAAGATATTATCAATCAGTTTTCATGTCGCAGGAATCACATAGAATAATAGAATTTTCTAGAAATTGATATTGACAAATTGAGTATATTTATTTTCGATGGCGCGTGGATTTTACCAGCCTATCATATCAATATACCGGGAAAATTTAATGCGAATATGCTACACAACTACGAAAAATGCTGAAAATTTATGATGTATCCTATCGAATACTTTATTATGGTCGCTATAAACCGAATCGATCAATATTATCTGATCGTAAAACTTCAACTTATCTTCTCACGGCAGTATATTTTCAATCTAACGGAGCTGACTGACTAAATTATATTCGTTGTCAAGTAAAAAGCTTTATGCTTTATAGCTTTGTCGAAAAAGTGAAAAGCTTCTTTAAATTATTGTAGTAGCTGTCAAGCTGCGAAAAATATAATCGGTTTTATTGCTGCTTTCAGTATGATAATCATGAGCATGATAAGACTACTTGAGCTTATAGCCTGATTCTTAAGTGTGGGTCACGTAATCGGTTTATATAACGGGCAGTTTTACAGCGGTCATCAGAAAGTTCTGGTAGACATCTTTTGGTTTTATTAGTGGTTTTACGTTGTTTTAATTCGTTTGGTTTCCAAAAATGGATATGAAGTTTGAAAAAAAACAATTTCATAAGTTCGAATGACAGGGTGAACAAAGCTACATGGTAGTGTGTAGATATTTTGTTTATTGCACCTGGTAGCAATTTTACGAGTCCAACGCAAATTCATTGTTTAATAATAATAATCCTGTACTAAATACATTGAAAATATGCTTGTCAAGCAAGGAGGGGTCCAGTGGGGAGGCAATAACGAAAAACTGATGCTAAATTCAAATTGCTAAATTGCAAACATGTGTGGTAAACGCAGAAAATAACCACGCTAATAATTTTCGCGTGGGACTCTAAATAGGTGGAAACTTCGCAATAAATGAAAGACATTTTATTTAATTGCATTTCTACTCTCAACTTTTTGGCATCAAGAACAAACGTTGCAATGAAAATCTTATTTATTACCAAATAAATTGCAAGTTTCAAATATCTTGGTGGTTTATTGTCCTTTTTCTAATCTTATCTTCCCGTCGATAAACCCAAAAGTGTCTATAATAGAACTACATTAAGAATTGATACCACACTGAAACTAGCAAAGTTTCTAATTAGCTCTACACTACTTTCATCGTCGTTTATCATCCGTTACCGTAGCAGTAGCGCTCATTTACACTTGTGTTCGACCCCTCCCAAGAATGCCTGTCGGTCTTTCCATCTCTCCTTCACCCCTGTTGCTGCCCTGTGGTTGGGTGAAATGAGAAAGGTTCATAGTTTAAATGGCACGGTCTGCCCCGATAGCCTCAAAAGCATAACCCCAGTCATCAGCATCATTGTCGTCGTCATCATTACCGTTACACATATTATTATTTGCCGTCATCCTATTCTTTCCTTCCTCTAACTTGTTCCACGTCGTTTCCTCTAGCCGCCGGCCGACGGACTGCAGCAGGAGTCGTGTTCGTGTTTGTTGCGGATTGTGTTCCCCGAGACCTGAGAGTATGGCGGTATGCAGGAGTAGATAAACAAACCGGAGGTTGTCGACGGGATAGGAAATCAGAATGAAAGCGACTAATTAAATATGAATATAACAGGACTGTCATTTCCTCTTCCCCCACCCGGCGCTGTGCCCCTGGTTTGGGATGACGGAAGTTGGGGTTGTGCGGTTGGAAAAAAATTCTGCTTTACTTTGGCTGTTGGAGTTTGAGCAAATATTCCTTTAATAAAGGGATTATTAGGGAGCAGCGGTCATTAATGGAATCAATATTTCATCTTACAGTATATGTTATTTCACACATAGAATCATACTTACTTTTGCACTCGTTGGATTCTCTGGCATTCGCCCGTCCCCAAGGTCGATCAAAGTAGAACGCTTTGCATCGTTCGCAGTCTCTACCGGCCGTATTGTGCTTACAGTCGCAGGATAATTCACCATCGCGCCCATAAATACACTTTGCGGCGTGTCCGTTGCACTTGCAGCGCCCTCCAACGGCAAAGTCCGAGACGGCATAATGATGCGTGAGGCTGGGAACCGTTGGAACGGTAGCAATCGTGGAACTCACGTCGTCGTAGTTCTCAATGCCGTTAAAGCTAAATGGATCTTTCTTCTGTCTAAAAGATGTTGGTACTTGCGGTGAACCCAACAGAATCAAATCTTCCATCGATTCCTGTGGCATCTGAAGACGATGAAATACCACCCGAATATCGGTTGCAGTAACCCAATCTTGCAGCACTGGCGAAGAGTCAAAATCGGACGCAGAAGGACGCCCTTCCAGGGTACTGAAAGCAATTCGAGATCCCTGAATGCCAGTCGATTCGCCCATATGTCTGTGGGCATCGGTGCAGCGAGCTTCCTGTTCGTTGGACTTGGTAATGGTAGCTCTATTCGGTCGCCCGTACACACGTCTGCATTGGGAGCTGTAGAATTGGAACGGTTGCCAAGATTTTCCGAAGTCTACACTTTTGTAAATGGCAATGGAATCCGGTTTCACGGCTGCTGGGCAAAAAGTCATACTCACATAGGTAAGTTCATATTTTTTACCGAGAGACAATGTGAGCGAAACATTGTCTGGTGGGGCATTCACGCCCCAGGGAGTTGGAATCGGTTCCGAGCGCCAGCAAGTTACATTGTTCGAGTTATTCACATCCGTCAGAGCGGAAGCGGGAAATCTTTTGCGGGGAATGGAGTCATCACATTGATGGCAGGGACCGCGGATCTCGTGACTATCACACACCTCCTCCGGCCCCCGAAGTCCGCAAGTGGAGGAGGCCACAACGGACATTCCAAATGCAGCATTTACGAAATCTGGAACGCAGCGTCGTGGTCGGTCCTCATCGTAGCAAGGATCAAATTGTGATTGCACCGGAAACATTTTCAAATAGCCATCGGGGGATGTGGCCACGAGCAGTGGCAATAGCAGACCGGACCAGCTAACAATACCGAGAATGGTGCACCACTTCATTGTTCAACAAATTACCTCTATCCCGTGCAGTGGCAGCAAAAATCTGTTTTTCTCATGAAATTTTAATTAATCGCTATTGTTACATACATTAGGGACGCGGTGGTTATTCATGAAAAGAGCATACACCGAACATGGAATTTTAATTAACACACTATCCACGTGTGGGCGGTTTGGTTCCATTACCGGCCGAAACCACGCCGTGTTGTACTACGATACCAGCCGGGCCCCGCAAGCAGACACACGCGCAATCAATTAATCAACTATTCTATGTATATTACTGTAATTTTCCGGGCGCTTTCATTCCGAAAAAGCAAAGTGACAACATTCAATCATCCTATTATCACATTCGGAAACTCACACCATGGACACATGTTTCACATTATCCCCGGTACGTTTCACTCGCACTCCTCGCAGAGCTGGCGGATCACGGAGTAGGGGGCTGCACCATTATCCAGCCTTCAGCACAAATCGGACTCTTCTTTGTGTCGCTGTTCGTCTTCCATACGATGGGAAGACCGAACCGAATCGCACCGAAACAAATAATCAAAACAAAACCGTAGAAGAAGCGGAGCGGAGCCGCAAGTGGATAGCGATGTCAACGACGAGGCGAACGACGACACTTTGTCTACGCGCGACGCGACAACGGAATGCGAACGGCCGGCGCCCACGCCACTTTCTGTAGTCGCGAAAAGGACTGCAACCGTCGTCGGTTGTGTTTCGCACACCGTAAATCCGGGCCACTCTAAGTAGCGGATGAGGACGAGAATGGTTCTGATTGCAAGACTGATGACGACCACACTTAGTACAACGACCAAGACTGCTGGCTGGATGGATGCTGACTGAATAGCATTTATTCCTGTACTCGCCAGATTCGGGATCAAAAACGCGCCGTGCACACACACAGCATCCGATGGCAAGAAAGCATCTGCCAGCCAGTAGAACAACGAAAACAGGAAAAACTCGGAGAGATGAGCTCTACAGGTCGGAAAGGGAAATTTGCGTGCAGTTTCGAAGGATCGCCGCCGACGGTGTGAGGGGGAAAGGCGAAGGAGGACGAACGGATCGGTTTTGGGTAAAATTTTCCCGCAGCTTCTTTATCGGCCATCCAAACGGCATATGATGCTGTGACCGAGTAGCCCGAGCAACGGAGTGCGAGAGTAGTGGTTCTCCAGAGCGTTTTGAAGAGAGTATTCTCAGTCACACACGCTCGGAGCCAAATCGAAAGCATAAATGGTTGATACGCGAGTTGCAATGCAATATGCTTTTATGCGCCATATACGATGTTGTAGGGCTGGTTCGATTTGTTTTTGTTTTTCTTCTTTTTCCCGAGCTTTCCTCGGTCGGTCGCTCTCTGCTGTTAGTGAACGGGAGAGTGAGTTCTGTCTGGGAGATGTTTTGCTAGTGGTGAGAAGAGCAATAACGTGAGCAGAGAGAGAGTTTATTGGCGAGATATCTCTCGGCAGGTGAGCCGTCTATGAAGCCGGTCAACGTGAAAGACACTTGTTCACGTCTCACCGAAAATGTGATAAAGATATGTTGGAAGAAAGAGAAAAATAGTGGGCACTCTATTTTACGAAGCACACTGAGAAAAGGATGAGTTAAAATGGTCAATAAAGTATTGAGCAAATTGCAATTAGTGATATGATTCAAGTACCTAATTGAATTTAAGTAAAATTGATAATAGCAATAAAGATTTTTTTTTCGAACGCTTAATGGGGTGATCATTAAAACTGTCGCAGTCTTGGCCTTTTAACCCAATGCCCTTCTGGCATACAAAAAAAAAATGGGGGCGATGAATGTTTTCAATTAAATTAAAAATTAAATATTTACAATTAAATTAAAAATCTATGCATCACTTTATCTAACATCCAAACGGTACACCCTAAGTCAGTGATGCCCACGTGTAGGCATGTTTTGTATGCGAGTCGAGATTTCTACGAAACTAGTTGTAGTTGGTTTAGTGTTCAGAAAAGCGAAAGGCGCTGCTGGTCATCCAAGAGTCTTTAGAGATGTTCTTCAGGAAGTACAACATCGAAGTACTAGATTCTGATTGGTCGTTAGACGTTGGAGAGAAATTATACAGAGTTCCAAGCGGATATTGAGAAGTACAATTATGTTGAAAAGTTTGAGAAGCACTTGAGAAAGCGGGTAGTTTTGAAGCGAAATGGCTTTCCTTCTGTGACACCTTCACTTTCGTGGACCATTCCAATTAGAACCCCAAGCAGCACGTATTTGGCACTTTTAGTTGCAGGAACTCATATATGTCTAAAATTAGTCACAAATCGGTTGCCACAAGTCTGTAACAACTGTGCTACTAGGGGCATTTCTTCAGTAGCAAACCTACAGTACTTTCTACAATCCCTGATAGAGTCAATCAATGTAGAAGCGGACAACCATGCAGTCACTTGGGATACTTAACTAAAATACTACGACAATAAATGAGATTTGAATCGAGACCTGTATGACCTTGCTCCAATGAAGAGAGAATTCCCTATAATACCACACGATTTAGTGGGCGATTACCAACGACATGGCAAAGTTAAACGAACCTTTTGGGCATCGGGACACTCCGTTGATCAACCTCCTGATATATAACTAGAATCCTACTAACATTCGAGCATTGGACGAAAAGACTAGTAGTAATGTCGACGTTGCAGACTGTCGTCACTGATCTAAATCTCCGCTGCACTCAATCCGGTCAAGTAAAGGTGGTTGGTCTCATACAATCCCAGAAGAACCAAGTCAAGATGGCATCCAATACCGCTGAATCCAAATCCTATACCCCAGATTGTATCGTGTATCTAGAGAGACATTCTAGCATTTTCCAAGATATCAGTTCTCCCAGATTAGCGAATTCGAACTCTAAATAGGCTTGTCGGCACAGTCGTGACAAGCCGTTGTCCTACGAGTTATGGACCAGAATGGCAGGAAGCATTCTGCTCGTCCTTTTCTGGATTCGGAATCCAAGTGCAGCTTCACTACGTAGAAATTGGCCTCACTCACACTCACTCAAGCTCCGCCGTACAAAAGTGAAAATCGTCGTGTCAGGAATCGGCGAAACGTCGAAGCAGATCAAGCTGCTACTATCAAATGCAAGCTGTTACTGTTCATGCAGTAACACACCTTTGGCGTAGCTAGGAAATTGCTCTGGACGGAGGTTAGGGGGTGCCTTCCAAAAAAAGTTTCACAAATTTATATAAGCGCCATCGTTGTCGTCAGCAGCAACCTCCAACCAATCCAATCAATCGCCAATTTCTCAGTCGTCTCAAAAAAAGGATCATTTTCGACTTGATCGACCTATCTTGCACGTGAGTCCCCTTGTTCCTGATGCCGGTGAGGTTGTTGAAGAGAACTATTGTCATTGTATTGCCGTCCGGCATCCTTACTAGCGACTTTCGTCAGATGTACGATAGGAATCTCTCCAAGCAGTGTCTGTAGCTCGTGATTCAGACGACTACATACTCTCTGCTTTCAGTTTGAACTCCGCCAAATATTGTCTGCAACACCTTCTCGAACTCTTTCTCGAGCTCGAACACGACAATGGCGAGTATATCCTCCGTGAGCAGCGTCCCGGCTTCAACTCCGTAAAGAATTACCGATCTTATAATGGTTTTGTACGTTGTTAGTTTCGTACGGAGGGGGTCGGAGCTTCGTAATCCTCGCGTTTTGCGTTGCAAAGTTGCTGGCTGGGTATTGACTATCCTAGGTAAAAATTACGCATCTCCTTTCGATACCCGCTCGTCGGATTACCCCCTCAAGAACGGTGTTGAACAGCATGCAGGATAAGCCGTCACCTTGTCTCAACACTCACTGCGTCGTGAAGGGATCCGAGAGTGGCTCCGAGATGTGCACCAAACACAAACTCGATCCAATGTGAATCGGATCAATCCCGTCAGTTTATGCGTAAAACCGTGTTCTTGCATTATTTGCCATAATGGCAGATGGTCCCGATCGGCTGTATCATACGCTGCTTTAAAAACGATAAAGATGTGGTTCGTGGCACGTTGTGGTCCCGACATTTCTGCAAGATCTGTCGGATGGCAAAAATATGGTCCGTAGTTGCCCGAGCCCCTATAAAGCCTGCCTGGTAATTCCCTACGAAACCATGTGCAATCAGTAACAGCCGGTGTAACAAGATATGGGAGAGTACTTTGTAGATGACTTTACCAGTATTATGCCTCCTTCCATCAATTCCTCCCGTAGTTTCTCCTCCACCTAAATCTTCGAAATAACCCAGTGTAGAGCCATTCCCATCGTTCTTCGGTCATATTTATATTAGGCTCTGCCGGTAGACGGTCCTTACTAGCGGCTTTAATGGTCTTCAGAATCCCGAGTTCTCATTTGACTTTATTGGAGATTAGGTGCTAGGTCATTAGTATCTTCCATGGGCCAGGTTAGCTTCCATTCTGCCTTCTTTTGTAACTTCGCCATTAGGAGGGAATTATTTTTGAGAACATATACATTGAGTTTTTTTCCGTTTTCAAATTCCAATGGTGAAAATTTCTGGAGGGGGCCCGGTCCCCTCGGTACCCCCTCTAGTTACGCCAATGTACCACACTCTATTTCCCATTCCTGTAAAAAAACACAATTTGTTTGCCAACTACGTTGATTGATGAGGGGTCGTGGCAGTTCCTAAAAGTTTCGCAGCTATTTCAGCATCAGCCTGCGTGGTACATCCACTGGCGAACACAGAAGAAAAGTGATCAGCAAACAATTCCCTAGATTCAGTAATTGTTGATGATTCCGTTCCGCCCAAGAACACACTAGAAGGAATAGAAGATCCTCTCCTCTTAGAGTTTACGAATGTCCAAAACCTTTTTGGATTAGTTCTCAATTTGAATTACGTCCGCAGTAGGTGTGATTTGCAGAGAGAACTATTTAGCCTACGGTATACGTCGCTGGCATATTTAAAAGCGCGTTTATTCTGCGGTGTTCCTTGCTTATTAAGTATCCGTGCAACTCACTATTACTCCAGACAGGTATGGAAGGAGGTCTAATTCTGGGAAGATTCTTGTTCAGCCAAGTGCAAATAGCATCGCAAAACCGCAATATCATATCATCCACATCGATCTCATCCAATAATGTAGCCCAATCCAGAGACGAAAGGTGCTCCACAAGTACATCAAAGGTAATACGACGATAGTTCAGAGGCGCTACTCCGAAAGTGGCACCTCGAACTTCAACGGGGCATGCCAGTGTAGGCAGTGTAGAATAAATCCAGTGGAGGATGGGGAGGATCAATAGGAAGTGCTGTCATCTCTAGAGCGGAGAAATGACCCGATGCACAGCGACCGCTTGTTCAAGAAGGCGGTAAACGAGGTCCAGTGTTCGTCCAAGGTTATTACGAAGTGAATTAACTTGTTTCAAGTTTAGGAAGTCGAATCCATCGACCACAGCAGCGCTAATATTAAGAAGCGGGAGTGAGTTGTCGTAATGTACTCCATCCTCTCCATTAAACTAAGAAGTTTGCGATTGTTTATAATCACCACAAATGAGAATTCCATCGTCTTAAGACCTTTTGTCACGTAATTCACGGATAGAGAGAATATGCTCATCGATATACTTGACAACTTTACTTCTGTCAGGTGGGATGTAAACTGCAGCAAGCAAAAACTTCATTTCTTTGGTGATGACAGAAACTTATTCGAGACAATTTTCACGTCTTAAGTTGACCAGCAAACTAGGAAACTGTTGAGTAAAACTGCTTTTGTCACTATTCTTCGAGCTACGATCCCAACGACACACGTTGAAGGCGGATCCAAAAAGCTGAAGAGAATCTATGCAGTCATTCAAAACGGTTGCAGTTAGTATGTTTACATCGTAGTTGCAGTCAATAGATGTAACGAATACGTCGTCCACTTTAGTCCTTTTTTTTCTTGTATGTTGGACTTATCACCGCGACCATTATTTTGGTCTATTGTGGTGTGTCCCCTTTTTTTATGCCATGTCGTATCAGTGAGCTGTCAAAGTTTGATTGACTACCTCTACAACTGTGGGCATTTATCCCAATAAGGTGATGCATTTCGTATGAAATTTATCACCTGATTAGGAGCAGCATTCCAAAGACTACTTAAACCTCGCACATTGTGATAGTATGCACAAATACCATCCACGTCATTGGCGTGTGCAGAAAGCTCCGAAAAGAAAAACTCCCTGCACATGGATATTTCAAGCTGGAAGCGGAAAATACATCAACGAAAGCAATGTTCGAATTATAACTGCAATTGCCTACATAACTGGGTTGGAAGGCCCTGTTACAACACCAGCACACAGGGCAGGGACGACTACTGGCCGCTGGCAGGAATTGCACGATTGTGGCTGAGGAATCGAGGGCTTCTATAGTACCAACATCAATGCGTGATCTTTAGGTGACAATCGACGAGGACAAACTAGTTGAGACAAACTGGAAGCAATCGATGAATCTGGAGAAGTAAAGTTCAAAACAGCATCATACTTGCCCGAGAGTGATTGTCGGGAGATCCCGTCATTAACCACGACCGAAGGGCCAGGACGACTTTGTTGGCAGGAACTATCGGAAGATTATCGATAATGTAGAAATGAACTATCAGCAGGCACGGATTGGTCGGGTGGCTCAAGGACTCCCTTACTACCGTAGGCGATGCGTCCTGACGGTGTAGGTAATCCCACATTATCAGTAATTGGGTCCTAAAGGCCTATGTCGTTTTTAGCTTGAATCGATGAGGTTAGGGTTAGGAACACATGTTTTGATATTCAATTTTATATTTTTAGGCTATTGCCGTTAAAAACCTTTTTTTTTTTAATTTTGTAAAATTTTGAACAAAAAATAAACATTTGGGCAACCTTATATAGACAAACTATAGTTGTGCATGGTTGTGTCAAGCGATGCCTAGACAACACGAATTATAAAAAGAAACCATAGTATGTCTTGAAATGTCACGGAAAACTTTTTGTTTACCTTCACGTTCATGTGATAGTGTATCAAAAAGTCAAAAGTTGCAAAAAGTCAGTTTTCGGATGCAACACCCGCCATCGAGATGCGACCGTATTTGGTTAGAAACGCACAGAAATTTTTGGTCAGCCGTTCGCCCTACTGCTGATTCACGTCGGAGTAGCAGAATATACCAATCTGATTGATTATACGGTGTCAGTTTCGGCTGGCGTTTTTTTTCATACTGTTCTGCGGGGTCAATTGTACCGAGATTATACTGTTGGCCATCAGTTTGACATCGTTTAGTCGTTCTTAGCGCAAACTAGATTTGGACAAAGTCTAGCACCGTGAATCGATGGATTGGAATACATTGCCCGAATCAAAACTTTTATCCGATAACTAGTACAAATTTGATGTTCCACTTCCTCACGACCAGCAAAACGAAGACAAGCACAAGAGACAACTACGAAGCTGTAACTGTCAAAACGATCAACTGCTCTAATGTCAAACCAGAGTTGCCAGTGACAAAAAGTTATCATTGTTGCCAGAAACGTGTTATTTTCGTTATGTCAAGGAAGATCTCTAATGTCAAGGGAGAATAAATTACAATATTTTTGTTTTTTAATTTTTAATGCTCTGCATCTTTTTAAAAAAGAAAAAACTATACTCTGGTAGTCATAATGGGAAGCTTTATCGTTCCTTCTAAAAAAATCATCTTTTTATCACAAATTTTAGGACCCAATTGGTAATATGGAAGTCGTTAGGGCGGCGGGAGGCTTCCGGTCTTCTGTTGGATTAGTAACTGCGTCGAACTGTCCTGATAAAGTAAATGGTCCATCGTACTTGTCGTACTGAACCACCGCCCCACAGTTGGCATCAATCCACGGTGAAGAACTGATTGCTATGCAGCATAGTCAATTTTGAGCTTTGATTTCTTGAGACGCTTTAGATACAGTGGGCATTTTGTACTCCAGGATGCATGATTTGCATCTAGCTGCTTAGCGAGCGAAAGCTTTTGCTGTTCGTCTAGCGTGTCTACAAATCCAATAAATCATCGAATCCTGATACTTGAACCATGTTTAGGTAAGTTCCAATCCAGTTGATCCTCTTTTCCGTGGTGTCCCGTGGAGAGCTTCTTTGAAGGTCTTTAAACTTAACTATTTTACTTTACTGTTTTCCAGTATTGTAGGTCATGGCTATCCGCTCTTCAGTCGAATACGTATCTTTCTCAACAGCCCACGTACATCGAGCGCTACGGACATTCATCTGGTTGCGTAATCGGTAGAATACAAATGGTAGTTATACTACAAAAGTTCTAATTAATGGACAAAGCAGTCAAATCCCCCAACAAAAAAATCGGTAGAAAGAAAATTCTATCTATATTCGTCAGTTGATTTTATGATCCGCTCCTTATCACATGTTACAAGTGTACCAAGTGAAAGGTATAGAAATTCCTTGACTTCTTCAAAACGTTCAGCTCCACTTAGGAGTTTTTCCCGTTTTTCTATCAGTACCATGCACTTTTGTTTAGGGAGTGTTGATAAGGAGTCCCAAATTTGCTGTTTCTAATTTAAAAGTTTTAAAGCCTCTTCCACTCCTCTGCGACCGACTCCGATTAGATGGATGTCTAATCCGTAAAATCAAAAGGCTTCAAGAGATCTTCTTTCAAGGCAATGTTGAAGTAAAGATTTTATAGTGTGCTCCCTTACTATATTCCATCAACTTCACGAAAGCAGTTGAGACTTTACACGCTATTCTGATGCTTGATTTGAGCCCATCCAGCGTCGTTTGAATCAGCTTTATCAATTCCCCAGGAGTGAAGAATCATGTACTAGCATTATCTGCTACAACTGATTTTGGTGGACTGAATCGTACACCACCTTGAAATCCACATACAATCTAACATATCATAGATCTATGGGGGTATAGCAAAACTTAATGATAGGCTGTCACTGGTTAAGTATTGTTAGTCTCTCCAGCACTTGGTGAAAGTTGGCAAAACGGTGATTACAGTGCGTTGTCGATCGCCACAATAGTTTTAATTTGTAATGTCGGTCATAGGCTAAGTTTTTTTTTCGATAGCCTCAATTTCTTTTGTTCGTCCGACTTGATGTTCAAAGTCCATTTATTTATTGGGAGTACAACCATAATTTTACCGTAGTTAAATGGACCCAATTACCATTACCAATTACCAAAATTCATTTATTTCAAAATACCTGTTATTTGTAAAGTTGAAACTATCTAAATAGTTAATAATAATAGTTAATAACAGTTGAATGATTAAGATTCGAATTAACTACAACAAATCGTTCTTCTTTCTCCTCCAGGAAAAGCTCAAAAGACCGGACTACAAGGATTAAGTTTGTAAATACATACAAAGCCAGGTATTTACATATATTATATGGTATTTTATGTTAAGAGCTCTCGAACATATTTTGCTGAATTCACCTTCACATCCATACAGAAGCGAGGGAATAGTGGGTAAAATGAACAGGTGAAGTGAAAACAACAGGTAATAAAACTTGCCATACTGGTCATGAGCTATCTGTTTCGAACCATATACTGACAGAAAATAGTGAACAAACAGTGGAATTAATGGGAATACTCTATTATACTTCATGATAGCTTTATAATCTCAACTTATCTATTTGTCTGGCAGTGATAAAAATCTCATCATTGTTAATTTATGATTTTCTGACTAACACGCCAACAATAGGATTGAATTCCATATAAATTAACAATTTATGAAGTTTAAATTGTGTTATAATTACAATTTTTTATTAACATTTTTATGTTACCGTTGCTTATCTTACCGTCAATTCCACAGAAATTAAAATAGCTTCGGCTCGAAACCTCAAAGAGCACGTTCGTCCAAACGTTTGGGAGAGTTTTACCCAGGAATAATCTGGAGAAATCCGCCGTATCCCAGCTCACCCTAGTGGAACATACCCGCTTCCCGGAATCGACAATTGAAATCACAATGCAAAAATATGCTGAAATTATGCTTCGTGTCCCGTCCTTCGGCTTGCACTCGCCATACACTGAGCCTTATTCATACATAACTCCACGGGCTGCTATTAAAAATTGCGATTTGTTTCTTTTTATCTGGCATTTTGTTTCTGCCATTAAATGTATGCGACTATTGTGTGTCACGCCGCCGTATGCCGATGTCACGTCTGTTGGTACAATTTGTGTATTCGACGATTAAAATTTACATAAAATGTGTCCCCAAAGGCGACCGTAAACCAGGAGTGGCACCGCTGGAAATTTACTTGCGGTTGAAGTTAACTACGTATACTTTTCATCTCTCTGACTGACCTGATGAGTCCGAATTTCTGGTTTTCACCCTTTGAAATACGTCCGTCAAACGAAACGGAAACCGCAATTAAATTCCACTGAAAAAAAGGCTCCAAAGCTGAATCAAAACCAAAACGCACATAAACGTCAAACTCGTTAAAAACTCCGCCGCCGCTCGATATCAAAGCAGCGCAGCGGCACTAATGGACATTCGGCGTACCATTTGCAGCAGCCTTTATGTTGTTTTTAGCCACCGTTTTAGTGTTGGGATCAATAACACGCAGATGAAAGGAAAAAAATCTCGCTTTCACACCTTTAAATTAAATTAATATCAATCTGGTTGAAATTCGACTACCGGCTGACAATCACGTGTCCAATCGGCACGCGGCCATTATTGAATCGAAAAGTTTAAAATAGCTCAGATTGTCGTTTGCATAAATTTGGAAACCACATTTTGTCGAAAATAACATTAAAACTAAATAAATAAACAATCCTTAAATACTATTTTAAACTAACAGGACGTGATCAATGCTGGTACAATATGTTTAAGCCATATTAGAATGCTTAACATAAACTAAAACTTCAAAATAGATAGAAAATAATCGAACTTACAACCGAAAAACTCAACAATCGTAACAAAAGTAACCCAATCCTATACAAAACTAGACCACCTCCTATGGGATCTGTAACAGGTGTCAGTCGTGTCAGTCAAACGGCAGCCGCGATTTCACTACCGGGCCAGAGGTTGAAAGCTCGAATTCACACGCACTACATCATCAGCCTCCGACAGCCAGCCGGGGTCGGTTGCGCTCGAGTAAAATTAGTATACGAAATGGGCGTTACAGCAAAAGCCGCCCTCTTTGTCCCGGAGTTGAACCCGCCGGCACCGGCGGCGGGCGGCGGCAAGCTCAATTCAACGCTTTATTTAGAGTCAATTCAGTTGAGATGGTGCCGCTAAGGTGCTATTTTAATTTCGGGCAATATTTTACCGAAATTGATACCGTGCTGTAAAACCATAGGAATTGGCCCCGACCTCGATAGACAACAGACAGAGTCAGCATTGACGGGGTGCGCTGTGGACAATCAAAACCCGAATTAATCCACCTAGCGGCGTGACCTAGCCTTTCTACTGCCACAATAATAATTGTTTAATTTCTCAGGAACATCTATAATTAACTTGACTATATTTTTAAATATCCGTTCCGTATTCCTCAAAATCCTTATTTGCCAGTAAAATTCACAACGTATTGCGAAGAATAATTATATTTTCTTTCCTTAGGTGCGTAAATACTTGTAAGCGTCATTTATGTTATTTGATGAACACCTTATTTAGTTTTATAATCGGTCGGCCTTAACTTTCGGGTTTCAGAGCCACATACGAAACTTGTTTTGAACTGACAATATGAGATATGTTGTCATAGCAGATTTTTTGATATTTGTTTTTGAGTGGTTTTAGCCCAAAGGGTAGATTTTTTTGATATTTTGATATTAATACCATGCGTTCAAAAATTAGCATTTTTGAAAAACAAGAGTTCAGAAAAATTATTATTATACTTCGCTTTTGAAGAAAAAGGATATCCACAACAAAATGATTAATCTCAAAATTTTACTATTAGTTTGCTTGGCTTCAATTTTGCAATATATTTGAATTAGAAAAAATAACTGAATAGAGCATTAGATATGAAAAAGAGAAATTGAACTTTTTCTTAGCTGGCGCTCCTTCAGATAATTATTTTTGCATGAAAATCAAAACTTGACCTTCTTTTGAATGTACTTTCATGAAAAGATAGTCATTAGCTTGATCGCATCGTTTTTACAATGTTAGAGGGTTAGGAAAACAAGATGAGGTCGAAAAATAGTGCAAAAACTGCGCCATAAACATGCTTGATAATGAGAAATATGATCGATATGATTTCCAGTGCTTGTCATTTTTGATTTATTTATTAAAACATGATACATGACATAAGACATCTGTCCTTTAAAATGTCACTAACGAAAACAAATCTTACAAAGTTACTACCGTGCAACGTTTACTTCCTATTTTTCATATAACATTTCTAAGCTCTAGTATCTATGGATTGAAAAGAGCATATATTGATGCGCAAAATTTGCTTGAAATTTGTATAAATTTATTTGGAAAAATCAACTCACTAGTATTTTGATCCTATACACCACTATACTTATATACTTAAATTAACTGCTTTTCTCCGCTTTTTGCTTTTCATGTACAATTGTGAGTAACAACAAGTGAAGAAAATGACAATTGAAATCTAAAATCAAAGAAAAGAAAAAACTTTGAAATTGAATCCCGCTATTTAATATTTATTTGCGACAGATACGTAGTTCGCCTACGACGTGCAGGCTTCATCAGTGTCTTATTTCAAAGCGTATACGTATCTGTCGCGAATAAATATTAAATAGTGGAATTTAGTCGGTAAAAGTTTTTTTCTTTTCTTTTATTTCAGAGTTCGTATTCCACTAAGAGGCTTCAAACACTGCTGACTATTGACATGTTTCTCACTTTTCTTGAATTTCATTGCAAATTGTCATCACATACACATACATACATACATACATACAAACATACATACATACATACATACATACATACATACATACATACATACATACATACATACATACATACATACATACATACATACATACATACATACATACATACATACATACATACATACATACATACATACATACATACATACATACATACATACATACATACATACATACATACATACATACATACATACATACATACATACATACATACATACATACATACATACATACATACATACATACATACATACATACATACATACATACATACATACATACATACATACATACATACATACATACATACATACATACATACATACATACATACATACATACATACATACATACATACATACATACATACATACATCGCACACATCGAATACAATCAACATTTGATTGATACGTTTTGATTTCACACGTTTTAACGGTTTAATATACGGTGCTTAGGTGTTAAAGTTTGAATAACTTTTGAATGAACCGTCCGATTTTAAATAACTCGGTTTCGTTTGATAGATCTCAGCAGTAATTTTCAAATAATAATAAAATGTGTGATGTTTTTCATTGAATTAATTCTTAAATGTTACAAAAATATGTTTTAAATACTATTTTTTCACATTTCTTTATGTAACTTTCAAACTACAAGTCCAATCATCATGAAATTTGGAAGTTAAGGGTTTGTAAGGCTTCTCTTTCATATGCAATTAATTTTGTTCAAATCGGTTAAGGGATCTATGAGATAATGAAGTCCCATATTTTTCGTATTTTTATACATAACTTTTGAACTAAAAGTCCGATCAGTATGAAATTCAATAGCGACCAATGGGACACCTAGACCTTTCATTTGACACTAAGAACATTAAAATCGGTCCAGCCATCTCCGAGAAAAGTGAGTGAGATTAAAAGCGTTACATACACACACACACACACACACACACACACATACATACACACACACAGAAAATGCTCAGTTTTCGAAACTGAGTCGAATGGTATATAACATTCGGCCCGCAGGACCTTCTTTCCATTTCCGGTTTTCCAAGTGATTTCTATACCTTTATACTATATATTTATATAGTAGAAAGGCAAAACTCTACCTGAACGAGTCGATGTGCAGTTTGGGCTCAGGTGTACAGTTCGTTCTGCTTTTAGATGGTTTTTGTTGCACGAATTTAAATGTACGTAGGGTTTTTAGGAGTTGTAGAATTTAATTTTAAAAAGATGCTCAAAATATCACATGTCTTTGTCTGTAGACATTCTCAAAACGACAAACTTTTCATACGGATTCCGAAAAACAATATTTGTTTGCATGAATTTTTTCGAACTTGACCCCATGTTGAAAGAGGGATGACTGTACTTAATTGCTATATCGCGTGAGTATTATGTTGAAAAACAGGACATATTTATATGTTTTTGAGAAAAGCATAACCAGTTGAATATTATAGCGGATTGCGGTATTTTATTTCATAAATATAGCTTCGGATAAACTTGTTTCGGAGTAGACAAACATCGATGACAAGACAAAATATTTACGTTTATTGGACTTTCGAACTGTTTTTAAAAAACTCATAACTTCTTAACATTGGTTAACTTAACTTTATTTTTAATTATTTTACAAAAGCATTGACATTGCCGGTGTCTCAACATCTTCTTGTAGGGATGAAAGAAGTAACTACTACTTACTTACTTTACCAGCCGAGAGCCGGGGTGGCTCTTGCCGTATCAAGAATTCCTCTCCATTGTACTCGGTCCTGGGGTATTCGCCTCCAATTCGTTGCGCACTCGACACTAGCACGTTGGGCCCCTCTATTTCTGGTGCCGGCCGGTGGGGTTCTTAAAGAGAATGGATTTTACTGTACAGTCGTCCGGCATTCTTGCGATGTGACCGGCCCACCCTTGCCTCCCAATTTAGCCTGATATACGATGGGCATCTCTCCAAGTAGTGCCTGTAGCTCGTGATTCATACGCCTCTGCCACTCTCCGCTTTCCGTTTTTACTCCGTCAAAAATAGTCCGCAACACGTTTCGTACATATACGGCAAGTGCACGTATGTCTTCCGTAAGCAAAGTAAGCAAAGTACTGTCTCAAGTCCGTAGAGAACTACCGGTCTGACAAGCGTTTTATACATCGTCAGCTTTGTGGGGTGGCGTATGTTCCTTGATCGAAGCGTCTTGCGGAGGGCTTGATTTCCAGCTTGAAAGCGTCGATGAATCTCCTTACTCGTATTATTGTCGGCGGTGACCAGAGATCCCAAATATACGAACTCATCAACCACTTCAAGTTCATCGCCGTCGATGGTCACTGTCCGTGGGAGGCAAACGTAGCTTTCTCTGGGGTCTCTTCCTACCATATATTTAGTTTTCGACGCATATCCCTATCCTCCTAGCCTCTGTTTTCAGTCTGGTGTAGATTGCCTCCGCCGTCCCAAGGTTTTTAGTAACGGTGTCGAGGTCACCTGTAAAGGCTAGGAGTTGGCTACTTTTGCTGAAGATCGTTCCTCTCGTTTCGATGCTCGCTCGCTGAATCGCATGGATTGAATAACATACAGGACAGTTCATCCCCTTGCCGCAACCCTCTGCGCAATTCGAAAGGACTCGAGAGTGTCCTCGAAACGTGCACGTAGAACATCTCCAGAGTAGCTTTGATCAGCCGTGTCAGTTTATCCGAAAAACCGTACTCGTGCATTATTTGCCATAGCTTTCAACTGTATCATATGCTGTCCAGAAATCCACGGAAATATAATGCGTGGGCACGTTGTACTCTCGACATTTCTGGAGTATTTGTCGGAAAGTAAAAATATGATCCGTAGTAGCACGGGCCCCATAAAGCCCGCCTGGTATTGCCCTACGAATTCTCTTGCTGTTGGGGATAGATGACGTATCAAAATCTGAGAGAGCACCTTGTAGGCGGCGTTGACCAACGTAATGCCGCGGTAATTACAGCAATCTAGTCGGTCGCCCTTTTTGTAGGTGGGACAGACTACACCTTCCAACCACTCCTCCGTTAGTTTCTTCTCCTTCCAAATCCTAAAAATTATCCAACGAAGGGCCGTTGCTAGCGATTCATGGCCATTTTGGTATAGCTCTACCGGGAGTCGGTCCTTTCCGGCGGCTCTATTATTCTTCAGGTGACGTATTTCTCGCCGGATATCTTCGAGATCGTGAGGCAGCACGCTGTTGTCGTTTGTAGGCACTCCGAGGTTAACTTCCGCTGGGTCTCCTGCTGCTATATCTCCGCTATGGTGCTTATTGAAATACTGCTTCCACAACATGTCGACTACCTCGCGCTCGCTTGTGATTAGATTTCCTCTCTCGTCCGTACACATGCCAGGTTTAAGTGTGTAGCCCTTACGAATTTGGTTCACCTTCTCGTAAGACTTGCGCGGGAGGGAGGGCCTGTAGCCGCAAGGTTACCGAGCCTGCCTTGACAAGCAAGTGGTCGTGGGTTCGAATCTTAGTAGAATCAGGCCATTCGATGTTAAGTGACTTTAGCATGGGTTTATTCTCAGGCCTCTTTACATCCTTCTTACTGCATACTGCATTTACTAATAATGAAAGCCTCTTGCCAGGGCAAGTTATAAGAGTGGTACAAGCCTGGGGTGCGAATGAAGCCTCTTGTTCAAGGGCAAATTGTAGCTTGTTCCGCTTCCTGGTTCTAGGAACGAGATTGGTAATGCAAAAGTAGTTAAGGAACACATACATACACACATACACACCTTCACTCTGTGCTGAACTCTGCTTTACCGACCATGAAGCCTTTAGCCGGGGCTGATTATAAGAATGATACTTGCTCGAGGTACGAATGAAGCCTCTTGTCCAAGGACAAATTATAACTAGTCTCCGCACTTCCTGGCTCTAGAGCTAGATTGGTTGAAAAGTAGTAAGAAGCGTAGAGGGAAAAAGGGGTGAAAACACACCGACACTTTAAGCACGGATAATAAGCAGTTCGCTCACTCTATAGCGATACTGCAATTACTATGAAGTGCGGAACAACATCTGGATAAGATCACAATAGGTCAAAATGCTGGTCGTAGTGATAATATCCACACACACACACACACACACACACACACACACACACACACACACACACACACACACACACACACACACACACACACACACACACACACACACACACACACACACACACACACACACACACACACACACACACACACACACACACACACACACACACACACACACACACACACACACACACACACACACACACACACACACACACACACACACACACACACACACACACACACACACACACACACACACACACACACACACACACACACACACACACACACACACACACACACACACACACACACACACACACACACACACACACACACACACACACACACACACACACACACACACACACACACACACACACACACACACACACACACACACACACACACACACACACACACACACACACACACACACACACACACACACACACACACACACATACACAAAAGATTTGCGCGCGTCATTAGCCCGGAATAGTGGTTTTAGCTCCTCACGATCTCTGGCCTCCTTCTGGAGCTTTTTCCTCCTCAGGATCTGGGTCAACTCATTCCGCGCTCGTCGGTACTTGACCAAATTCTCTCTCGTGGGTATGCTTAGATAGTTAATAAATTACCCTCAAGTTGATTTATAATATTTTCAGCACAGCGTTGTAGAGCAGTATGGAGCGAATCGCGCTTAATCGGATACTATCGTATAGATTATTTATATAGATGAAATGCGTATAATTATTCTTCTTCAAGTATATCGCCTCCACAATAGTACGGATATGCCAGTTTTGCGCATCAAATACGATTTATTAGTATGCATATCTGTACGTAATGCTGATTTTCAATTTTTTTATACATATAAAAATGCTAGCTGGGATGACAGGAAGAGAAAAAAACACTGCAAAATGACGTTTAAAAAGCGTGAAAAACACGACAAAGCAAGCAAAAAATGACGAATATACGACACAAAGCCGTCATAAAGTTGAAGTCATCAACCTCAACGTCTTTCGTGTAACGGAGGAGATTGTGAAAACTGCCATCGGAAAATTAAAATATTCGTTAGTGGCCGGACCTGACGATATTCCATCTTGGATCCTGAAAAAGTGTTCTACTGTTCTCGCTAGACCTCTCGCACTATAATTGTTCAATGCTTCAATCCAGCAGTATACGTTTCCCACTCTATGGAAAGAATCAGTAATATTTTCTGTACACAAGAAGGGTGATAAGCGCAACGTTCAAAACTATCGAGGGATTACATCGTTATGCTCAAGTTCTAAACTGCTCAAGATAATCGTGAACGATGCTTTGTTCGCTAGCTGTCAACTCTACATTTCCTCAGACCAGCATGGTTTTTTTTTCAAAACGTTCAGTCTCCACGAATCTCGTCGATTTCGACTCGTTCTGCCTGCGCAACTTGAATGGAGTAGTGAAAATTGGTGCAGTGTATACGGACTTGAAAGCTGCGTTTGATCGGGTGGATCACGGCATCCTCTTGCTAACCTGGAGAAGCTAGGAGTTTTCGCACCGTTCAACTAGCTACACACGTACCTAACACACCGTAGGCTGAGTGTGAAGATCGGACCAGAATTTTCCGACTCGTTCGTCTCTGGCGTACCACAGAGGAGCAACCTTGGACCCTTGCTCTGTTCTCTTTTTATAAACGAACTCTTTTTGTAAATGGCAAAACGACAACGAAGAGGTGGCGAAAAAATGTCGAAAAGATAACTAAAAAGCGATAACAACTGGGCGAAAAACTAATGGAAATAAAAAACTAAAAATGACAAAATTTCGTTGAATAGAGGCCGAAAAACGCCAAAGAAGTAATAAAAAATGTCAGGAGAGATAAAAACGCCGAAGTGACTAGAAATAGATACAGAAAGAGCAATGAAGAGACGGTTATACGACAGCAAAATAGCGACAAGAAATGTCAAAACGTACTACAAATAAGGATAAAAATACGCCATCAAGATTGGTTGCTCAGCATAAGACAATGAAAAGTAACAACAAATCGCTGAAAAAAGTCAAAAAGACGATGTAAAGATGCCAGAAAGCCGAATGTTAAAAAGAACGAACCGTCGAATCGAAAAACCACACGAAGCAAAATGAGAGATGAAAGTTTGATAAACACAGATGAAAGGCGAATGATGGAAGATCAATAGCGAAAGTCGAGAATAAGCATCTTGGATAACATGATTCACTTGAACTCATGAACACATGATGAACACATGAATTCATGAGCACATGAACACATGATGACATGAATTCTGCCTATAAAGTGTAGACCATATCGTGTAGACTGAATGATGTAGACTGAAACCATTAAGGGAGTCCGTGGTCGGCGAGTACCAAGCTAGTTTCCGACCAGCGTGTATCAAGCCGCTCCATGAAGGATCAGATGTTTAGCTTATTTCAGTCACTAGACAAGTCCCGGATATGTATCACATGAAAACTCATCATCTTTTTGTTGACTTTAAGGTGGAGTATGATTCACTCAATCGAAATGAGCTGTTGCAGATAATGCTACCCAGGTAACCAATAAGCATTTCCAATGCAATATAAATGCAAGCCAATAAGCATTTAAGTTGCCTTAAATGCTATCTAAATGCTATTTTGGCAAAATATGCGGCTACTTTACTGCTAGCCCTCTTATAGTGGTGACAATGCTTATTTGTAGCTAGTTACCGACAAGAAGATTTCAAATAGAATTCTGGATGCCAATTTACAACAGTTATGCAGTCAAATGGCTGATAAACAGCAACCTGCAGTATAGAATGCCAGGGATGCTAATAAACGATTGATTAATGCTTATACTAATGCTTATTGGTTACCTAGGTAGATATCTCAGCCACTTTCGTGAGGCTGGATGGACTGAAGCAAGAGGATGCGCTCGCTAACTTGCGGTTCAACGTTGCTTTGGAAGGCGCCAGCGGAAGAAGGGACAGGACTATTATAACGTATATCACATGTTTCTTGGTTTTGCGAATAACGTCGATATTATTGGAATCAACCGCAGAGCTGTGAAAACCTTTTAAGCCTTTTAAAATGGAACCCACAAGATTAGGACGTGCCATTAACACTGTTAAAATGCTATACACCAGAATCCAAATGATATTGATGCCTAGATGGAGCTGGATGGGGAACGAACTGAATACATGGTGGAAAAATTGAAAATGAAGTGAGATGCAGACGCATGAACCACGAGCTGTATTACCATGCTGCATCAAAATCCGGACGGTACCAATATCCGGACACCTTCACTAATTTATCCTTATTAAGTAATAATATGTACAAATTATGAGGTGTAGCTACGTGGATTACTTTGCAAATATATCGTAAGATCGTTTAAACATAATCAGTGGTTAAGTAGGCTGCGCGAAATAACTTAAATAAATCCAAACGTAACGTTGGTGTCGAACAGGGTCTTTTTTCTGCGAGTTTTTTTAGATTACTAAACAGCAGTGTTTTCGCGATTTAAGGTTTTGGGAGCTTATTATTACAAAGAAACCAACTTTTTAGGCTTAGTATCAACAAAGAAGGTTAGTTTTCATTAATTGAGACGGTGTCATTCATTAATGTGTCGAAATAAAGTGTATTTTTATGAATAATTACGCTGTCCGGAATTAAAACCATGTTTTTAAATCCGGACATGTTTGATTATTGATGGTAACTACCTAATGTTTTTCTTAGAAAATGCGAAAGGACACACTGAACCAGGCAGAAGGTGTGGTAAGAGAAGGAGTCTCGATCCATGGAACCAAAATATTTGGAAATGCAAAATACTTCAAGGCAATTAATGTAGAAATACTTAATCACTTTCGTTCTCTGGTTAGGTACGTGGGTCAGTGTAGTACTTGGCTAAAATCGTACCGTTAATGGCATTAAAAGTAAAAAATGTATAGAGAGATGATTATTTAATACTACAAGTGACAGGTTGTTTACTTATAGGCATACATTTCTTAGACAAAATATGAAAAAGTTTTGCCTGTCCGGAAAACGATTCAAAAGTGTCAGGATATTAATTCACTGAGGTATCAGGTGTTCGGATTTATGAACAAGACAAGCCTGTTTATTTCTCTTATTTTAATGTTTTTTATATAAGTTTCATTGTAAAATTGACGTGTTATTGCGAATTTAAGCTTTATATTTGATTATAGTACAAAGCAATTACTAGAATGTTGCGAAAATATTGTTTACGGAGCATATTAAAAATATGACCTGCTTAAGTGTCCGGATATTGATGCAGCATGGTATATGCGGATATAGTGAAAGTGTGGCAGATGTAGAAAGCTGTAGACTACGGGGTAGACCCCCGCACTCGCTTGATGTGTACTATCGAGGAAGATGTCATACTTAGTTCGATAAGGATCGAGGATTGGATAAGGACAGCCCAGGACCAACACTATTGGAAGACTATAATTCGTTCGGCGCAGAAACGTTAACGAAACGTCGTCGTCACTAAAGTAAAGTAAGTATGACCAAATTTGTTTTGGTTTTGCCCAAAATCGCCATTTGATCGATGGAACTTTAGGTCATCTGACCTAAATTTTCCAAACTTCATTAAACTTGCTGCCAAATTTTAAACAACAAGGGGAAACCTTCCCGTGTGTGCTACACTCTGGAGACGACACACGGTCGCTACGTGCACGCCAGTGGCAAAGCTAAATGGAATCAGTTTATGCGCCATGCTCCGGGAAATGTGAAAAATTGTCTCACTGTTAAACGGAACGGAACCGCAACATATCCCAAAGTATCAACGAACGAATCCGTCGCAACACGGTGTCACTGCAACTGACATTAGCCTGTCATTTGTTTGCCCATAATATCCCGCACTGTTTGCAAAACCCTTCAAGTCCTCCCTCAATACCTCGTGTCATCATGATGCCTCACTTTCTCTCGCTCATCGCATTGTCAACAGAAAGGAAGCAACAGTGTGTGGAACCAGCTCGTAAAATGTAAAGACAACGTGCTCCCGCATTAATTTGTGTAATTAAATTGGCTTTTTTTCTCTCAACATGACTGACAGTTTCTACAGCAATGTTCTTGAAGTTAAACGAAACGAAAGTTACACTCGAAAGGATGAAATCCGTTCATAGTAGGGTAGATGCTCCAGTAATGGAGGGATTATGTCGGTGGATAGTGTGTAAAGACAATTTGAACGCCCAATTTATCAGTTTCCAATTGAACTACATGATAATATGGTGCACCATAATGTTGACTTTAAATACCTACCAAAATTATACGATTCTGCTGGTTGATATATCTAAAATATTGCTTTTCCTGACATTAGTATGTGCTCCCAAAGTAGTGGTAATGTTCCTATAATAGTGGAAAATTTGCCTATAACAGTGGAATGTTGTTTACCGCCTTAGCAACGCTTGCAGTGAGCATGGGAGCAGGTGGATAACAGCGTAGACTTGTTAAAATGCAATGGATTGTTACGAATTTCTTAAGCGATTTCACTTGATTGGTCCGCTGATAAGAAATTTGCAATTTTTGCACCATCATCTTGAATTTTAACTGTGTATCTTAGATAAAACTGTTAACAAATATATATTTAACAATAGAAAACTGAAATTATCTCGAAATCTGCCAAAATTATGATATATTTCGAGTTTCCACCACTACTGGTGCTACCACAACTACTGGAGCATCTACCCTAGTATCAGAATAATTTTTTTTAAATTATTTTCTGACATCATCTCAAAACTTTCAAGTCAATAGTTTGTTGAATTGTTTTCGAAATATGGCACATTTTAAAACAATTTCTCAGTTCTTAAAAACATGTACAATCGATTGAAGCACGTAGAATTCATAGTAACTGAACTGCCATTAGCGAGACAGATTTATAGCGCCTCATGGTTAGCCTTTCCGCATGTTGGTGTCACACCCATTCAAGGATTAAGGCTGCGATTTCTGCGACAGCCATCGATTGTGGCAGAATTTTGCGCATCATTAATTAGTTTCGTGAACAATAAATCTGCTATACAGTGCCAACCATCTGCTGTGCGAATAAATAAACGACTTTGGTTAATTGTCTGAACAGGAAAACTTATTCCGAATCGGGCGCTGGCTGGCTGGCTGGCTGGCTAGTCGGCTGGACTGCGGACGGCTAAGCAGCGGATCGTGTTTATTTCATTTATTGACTCGGAGAAAGAGATTCATTGCCTGCTGTCGGTCGGTGTTGTTGCCTTGCCGCTATTGCGGCTGCTGCTGCAGCTTCAATCCGAAGGAAGCTGTGAGAAGATTAGCAGATTATTTATTTTCCAAGTAAATAAGACTTTGAATTCAGCGCGTTTCTCTGTAATTTAATAAACAAATTCGCAAATCGAATTTCAAACATCGAAGTGTGAGAACCGGTGCTAAATTTGTAATAAACGGCGTAATAAATAGCTATGGGTTTCCTTGCCCGCTTTACCGCGGCGTTTGCAATGTTTATTTAGATGTCTCCCGACAGTCGGCGTATTAATGGCCAAGAGCAGGTCCGTGACCGTTTCAAATTTAAAGTGAACAGTCGATGGAAAGGTGCCCGTAAAGTGCTAACAATTTTTATGTTTTCCTTTTAAGGTACAGGCACTGGTTTTCTCAAATACCGAAAATTTCAATAAATTTGAAAATCACTGTATTTACAACTAACTTATTGACAATCAGTTACGCGCATATGTTGGTAGATTTAAAATCGACAAGCACAATCTGCAATTCAAAATTTGATTGAAATACTATACCTGTTGTTGTGGTTTCGTGCATTACTTTTTTCGATTCATGTTGATTTATATTTAAGTTGAAATTCATCAGCGATGAAATAAATACGGAATCCAATTCTCCACGTTGCGTACGCTAATCCGTGATTCGACCCTTCACCGTATTCAACCGGTCTGTCTGTTTGGGCTTTTTCGTGCCCGGACTAACCTCGCCACGATGAAAAATCACCATAATTATTTAATTTCCAAAATATCATGTTGAATAATGGCGCATAATTCATTGCATATGGACGAATCAATCGAGCAGGGTTTTGCGAAAGAGTTCATGTCCTTTCTGCCATGTATGTACGCACGAGTTCCATTCTGAATGTGCTTCGGTCTGATGAAAGCATCCAGGGAGGAGGCACGCGGTTTCAGTAGCAGCAGCAATTGTATCGTGGAATACATGATGCATAAATACGCATGTATAAACACAAAAACGAACCGGTGAGTCCGATTGAATCGAATCGTTATTTAACCCAAAGGCCTTGAGTTCCCGTCCCATCCTCTTTCATTGGATTTCTGTAATAATCGTTTAACCACTGACTTGTAGGGTGCTTTCAATACTTTTTTCTCCGAGATCTTTCCACAATAATGCTGTGTTGTTTTCAGATAATGCGTTCGATTTTGTTAAATAAACGCTCGATTAACATATAATAGCGGTAAATGCAACCCGTGTCCAGTGCTTCACAAGGTCATAACGCTTGAGTCATTTAATATCTGGATGCAAAACATGGATCTGTTTCGGAACCATTTTAAAGTTGAGCACTCAAAATGAAGGTAATTTATTGCAGCTTAAAAGAAAAATAGCAAGAATTTATTTCGCACTCCTCATTATATTTTGAACACTCTGTCGACTAACCTGAACGGCCATTTTGTTCCACCGTCTCTTCACATCTGTCGCATACCGAGTCACCTTTTCACTGTTCTTTAACTTCTGTTTAACAATTGCCCAATATTTCTCAAATGGGTCGCTCGTTTGCGCCGTCATCGTCTTCAGCAGGGTACAGCCGGGGTGACTCGTGCTGTTTCAACCAGTCGACAGACAGACCATTCAACCCGATCTTGAGCCACTCGTCGCCAATTTCACAGTCATCTTTTCACAGTCATGTAGTCGCAAATCACTTTCGACCTGGTCGAGCCAATTTGCACGTTGAGCCCCCTGTTTTCGTTGCACTGACGGTCGGCATCTTTGCGACGTGTCCGGCCCATTGTAGTCAACTGTCTTTCGCCTGATGTACGATAGGAATCTCTCCAAGCGGTGCTAGTAGCTCGTGATTCATACGCCTCCGCTGCTCTCCGCTTTCAGTTTGTACTCCACCAAATATCGTCCACAGCACCTTCCGCTCGAACAGGGCAAGGGCGCGTATGTCCTCCGTGTGTAGCATAACGGTTTCAAGTCCATAAAGAACTACTGGTCTAATAAGGATTTTGTACATTGTTAGCTTCGTATAGCGGTGCAGCGGTTTGCGAAAGGCAAAGTAGGCCCAATTTCACGCTTGAGTGCGCCGCCGAATATCCCAACTAGTGTTTTGTCTGCGGTTACCCGCGATCTTAAATACACGAACTCATCTACCGCTTTTAGTTCTAGTTCGTCGCTGACAACGGTTTATGTCCGTGGGAGGCGCACGTTTGTCTCCTTTGAGCCTCTTCCTTTCATGTCTTTGGTCTTCAACGCATTTATTTATTTATAGCCCAATCTTCCCAATCGCCGCTTTCAGTCTGTCGCAGATTGCCTCCGCAGTCGCAAAGTTCCTGGCTATGATATCAAAGTCATCTGCAAAGTCTAGGAGTTGGTTGCCTTCACCAAGGGTAAAGGTATTCGTGGCTATCGTTTCGATGCCCGCTCAAAAGCGATGTTGGACAGCATGCAGAATAAGCCGTCATCTTGTCTAATGAGTCGCGTTAGTTTGTCCGGAAAACCGTGTTCGTGCATTATCTGCTATAGCTGCTCTCGATCGACTATGTCGTATGCTGCTTTGAAATCAATAAAGTTGTAATGCGTGGACACGTTATACCCTACGAAGCCCTGTGCTATCAGTGACAACCGGCATTACAGGATCTAGGAAAATACCTTGTAGGCATTGTTTACCAGGGCTATGTTGCAATAGTTGTAGCTGTCGAGCTGATTACCCTTCTGGTAGTTTGGACTAACCACTCCTTCCATCCATTCCTCCGGTAGCTTCTCCTTCTCCCATATCTTGGAAATGGCCCAGTGTAGAGCCGCTTCTAGCGTTTCTCGGTCATGTTTATAAAGCTCTGCCGGTAAACCTTATCAGCGGCTTTGTTGATCTTCTGCAACCCGATTTCTCGTTTGCATTACTATCTTGCATGGGCACTCCTAAGTTAACTTACGTTCCGCTTGCTTCTGCAACTGCGCCATTGAGGAACTGAGCGAAGAACTGCTTCCACCTGTCGTTCATCTTACGCTCGGTTTATGTGTGTATCGAACTCGTAAACAGCAAACTTTTCGTGGGTGGAATTTACATTCCGCCTAATCGAGTACGCGATGATGTTCCAATCGATGTTCACTCCCGGTCGGTTATGTCAGTAATCGATTTAGCTACCGCAACCGACGAGCTAATTGTTATCGGGGATTTCAACCTTCCAGGACTTCTATGGCAACCACCCGGCAATGGTCCACTGTAGACCTCGGAGCTTTATGGCTGCTCGACTGTTATAGCTCTGCCACATTACGACAAATCAACCACGTGACCAACGAGAACAATCGCAGTCTGGATATCTGCTTCGTAAGCGTATAGGATGTTCCCCCAGTGATTTCGCTCACTCCGCCGCCTCTGGTTAAGCTAGTAAGACACCACCCTCCATTCATCCTAGCCCTCCACGACCATCATTTTGATCTAATGAAAATCATCCCGCATGTTTCGTGCGACTTTCGGAATGCTGATCACTGAAGCATTGCCGAATTCCTTGCCACTATCGACTGGATTGGTGTTCTCGACGGAAACGAGGCCGACAACGCAGCATTGACTCTTTCGCACATAATTGGGCCGATCGCCATGTACCTAAGATAGTTCATTCACCAAACAGTAAACCTTGGTTGGCAAGCGAGCTTCGCATTCTGAAGACGAAAAAAGGACTGCGCTTAGGACATACTCCAAGTTACGCACTCTTCGCTGCGTGAGCATTACATAAGATTGAACGCTGTATACAAACGAACCAGTCGGCAATGCCACAGACGACACCTATACAGAATTCAGCGTAATCTGAAGTTGAAACCGAAAACTTTCTGGAAGTATCTTAGCGATCAGCGTAAAGAATCGGGCCTTCCCTTAACCATGACCCTGAATGGTGATGTTGCTTCGGATCCTCAGTATCACACATCTATTTGCTGATAAATTCGGGCGAATGTTTTGCGTTGAAGTGATCCCAGACGATCAAGTTACTCAAGTTGCCAACAATGATCCGCTAATAACTGCGAATACGCTGGGTATACTCTTACCGTCGACGAAACAATGATCTCTAAAGCCGCCCCAACGTTAAAATCATCGACTAAAGCCGGCCCAGATGGTATCCCGTTTGAGTTTTTAAAGAAGCACATCGCTGACCTACTTATTCCCCTTCAGCTGGTGTTTAGCCTGTCCGTCTCAAGTGGGGTATTTCCGTCCATATGGAAAACTGCCCATATGTTTCCTGTTGGTAAGAAAGAGGATCGGAAAGCCATCAATAACTACCGAGGAATCTCATCATTATGTGCCACTTCGAAGTTATTCGAGCTTGTAATCATGACTCCGCTGCTGTCACACTGCAAACAATACCTAAGTGATGATGGATTTATCGCAGGCAGACCAACCTCTACAAATCTCATGTATCTCACATCATATATTGCGGAAAGCTTAGCGGATCGTGCTCAAACGGACGTCATCTATACTGATTTATCTGCGGCGTTCGACAAAATCAATCATACTATTGCAATTGCTAAATTGGAAAAACTCGGTATCGGCGGAAGTGTGTTGCGTTGGTTTAATTCCTATCTTGTAGGTCGTAAACTGATTATGCTGGTTGATGGTTTTCAACCTAATGCATTTTCGGCCTCTTCTGGATGCACAAGGCAGTCATTTGGGACCGTTAATCTTTCTGCTACACTTCACTGATGTTAACCACGTTTTTAAAGGCCCTCGTTTATCCTACGCCGATGATTTACTTGAGGATTCGCTCCAATGTCGATGCAATCCGTCTTCAACGAGAGCTTGACACCTTTATGGATTGGTGTAACTTGAACTGCATGCTCGTGAATCCTGAAAGATGCTGCATTATTTCTTTCGCCCGAATCCGTCAGCCAGTGATTTTCAACTACATGCTCGATGGTACTGAAATCCAACGTGTCGACCAAGTGAAGGATTTCGGCGTTATCTTGGACAGTTAGTTATCGTTTAGATGACACGTTTCCTACATTGTGGACAAAGCATCCAGAACTCTAGAATTCGTCTTCCGCATCGCTAAAGGCTTCACCAACGAATATTGTCTCAAGGCATTATACTGCTCACTCATCCGTTCGACTCTCGAATACAGTTCCATTGTCTGGCATCCGTGTTACCAAAACGGAATGGCCAGGATTGAGTCGATTCAACGCCGCTTGTTACGTTTTGCACTCCGTCATCTACCTTGGCGAGATCCGTTCCGATTGCCGAGTTACGAGAGACGATGCCGGTTGATCCATTTGGAGACACTTCAGGTGCGAAGGAACGTCGCAAGAGCTTTGTTTGCCGCTGATATGTTGCAGGGAAGAATTGTTTGTCGTGCTATTTTGGGTACGACTAATCTGAATGTACGTTCCAGGGCACTGCGGAATGACGCAATGCTGCGTCTACCATTTCAACGCACTAACTATGCACAAAACAGTGCTTTGACCGGAGTACAGCGAGTCTTCAATAGAGTTGCCGCTGTCTTTGATTTGAATCTGTCACGCGAAACTATCCGCCGAAACTTTTCTGTGTTTTTCTCTATCAATGTCGTTTAAGAAAATCTGTGTAGGGTTTATTTCTAATTCCCGTCGTAGTAAGTAAAGCCATTCTAATTTTCATCATTTGTTGGATGGATTTATTGAATACTCCAAAAGTTATTGTGCTGATTTGACTAAAACACACTTACCTTCCGATCCGTGAACTTTGAAATCACTGAAAAACGATTGTTAAAGCATGTTATTGAAATTACGCAACTGACTTTATTTCTTAAATTCGTCGTACCGTTTTAAAATCCGTCCATCAAAATTTTTCATCGCCCGAACTAAAAATCAACACAATGTTTACGAAGCTACCGGGCAAGAATTGGTGTAGGACGGCATGACAAATGTTATTCTGCAAAATTTCTGCAGGTCAGGCAAGTTTTCCTGGCTGTAGAATAACGATAATGCCTTGCATAAGTTATTTTCATGTATGAATGATGGAAATTAAAACGATTAGTCGACATTTTCTTCTTCGTCGCACGAAAAACGTAGGAAATTTGGCTGGTAGGACTTCTTTAATGATAAAAAGCATTTAAATATATCTCAGCTTACTTTGATTGATCGCGTTGACAACAAACTAAAATATTATGGAATAGGGGAAATGTGTATAATGTGCCCCCCCTAATAATAAATGGATATATCTCTGTTATGCTTTCCCAAATTAACGTTACAACTACGAGTATATGTTGGTATTTAAGCTGCAAACTAATTGTAATTGTTTATTTCATTTAGTATTGTGGAATAAATATGCTAGGAATTATTCAATAAAAGCGCCTGAATGTTGTGTTTCTCGTCTGCGCGGGGTAAAATACCCCACCTGCTGTATAATATGCCCAATGCGGTAATTTGAGTATTTCTATCAGTGACAGACCAACTTTATTTTGTAGAAAGTACAACTATTTCCGTTGTTTTCAAAATATCGTATTTTTGTATAAAATAAATCTAGTTTCGGCCTTCTGGTGCACTTTTTCTTTTCTGCATGGGGCACATTATACTGCAGCTGTGGCATTTTGCACCGCGTAGTTGAATTATCTGGAATTTGGACGTTGGTAATAAATTATTCCCACCACGGTTACTCTACAATATTAATTGAATTAAATAATGATAATTGACTTCAACATAGATCTGTTTACCTATGTTTATAGACACATTTGCAAGGGGGACAAATTGCACCACCGCAAGTGGGGCTCATTGGCCTGCTTTTACCTATTTGAAAAAATATTAAATGCTAAAGCAAATCAAGCGTTTTATACCATCATTTATGGCAGGGATATTTCTTTGAAGTTCACTTCACGTAATCGAATCGCAACAACCGGTTGTTTACAGATTTTGACAAGAAAATTGCTTATGGAAACGACGCCAATAGTTACATCGGAAGCTGCTCAAAAACAAACTTTTTTTGACGTAGGACTACGTCTTACGGCAAGTTTTTAGATAGGGTGTCATTCCAAAAAATCGAAAAATGCGAGCGTCACGAAAAATGAAAGGTTTTGAGCGCTAATAGCTCAGCGGTTTTGCGATCGATTTTCAATATTCTTACACCAATCGATCGGAAAATCTTCTAAGAATTGACCCAAATGAAGAAAAGTATGGATTCTTGATGTTGAACTATTGAAAAATTGAAAATAATGAACCTATGTTTTACCAGAATTCTCGCTTCGTGATTGGTTGGAAGATTCTTTGTGATGATCTAAACCTATACCAATTTGACATCTGTGCTTGGGAAGTAAGCCAAAACAAGTGACCAAGTTTCCTCATTTCAACAAGATTTCTTAACACCGAGGTTAAACCTAGACCATTTTGATGTCCTTGCTTGGGAAGTACGCCAGAAAGAGTGACAAAGCCCCCTCGTGCCAACAGATTTCCTACGAACGCGATTAAACCTAGTCCAATTTGTTGTCTGTGTTAGGGAAGTGTACCAGAAAAAAATGACACAAGTTCGTTGTCCCAACAGTTAGCAAATTCTTTACTGCGAGACGATTAAACCTCGGCGAATTTGATATCTGTGTTGGAAAAATGTGCTACAGCTGTAGTGTTCGGTTGTAATACGACTCTGTGAATACGCATGCTTGCCGTTTCATTAGAAGTGCAGTGACAAGATGTGCTGTTGATAAAATAGGATTGAATTGGTAAAATCCCTTCAACGTGAGAACCATGGGTAATAAAAACAATCTTTAATTTCAGTAAGGTAGCAGGAAAGCAATAGTTTGTGTTCTTGATTTTGTTAAATTGTTTTCAAATGCACAATCGTTTGAGAATTGAACGTATGCAATGTTACTACTTTGATAAATGTTACATACAACGCATGTAGCATGTATACATGAAAAATCGAATGATTACAAGCATGAATACATGCTACTATCATTATAAAGAGACTTACGTAGTCCTGCGTCACCTATATATGCGGTCGTGTCTTGTACACAACCCCTCTGATTTTTATTTTGTTTTTACAGCATGTGACAACTATCATACTTGCATAGTAGGCTAGTTCCATCAAATACTATGCTTTCTGGGTGGGTTTGCATTTGAATTTCGCTTGTTTATTATTATGTGTTATAAAAATGCTGATATGTTTAATATTTTGTGTTGGATAGGACGGGAATAGGCAATTACGACGAGCAGCAACATACCATATATGTAATTTTGTGACTGTGTGATTAGTAATAGTATAAGAAACCATCATTAGGACAACTGTAGTCTGTTGTTGTTGTTGAATAAATAAATAAATACGGCAACGAGTTTTCGCGAGTGTGTGTTTAGCTAACAGATACTGATTACTCACGACGGCTCGTACTCCCGCCCGTGAGTATCGAGGGCAAAGATGAAGAAGAAGAAGAAGAAGAAGAAGAAAAAGTATTGCCAAATTTGTATCCCAGCGCCACCAGCCTCAGGGGCAGCTGATTCCTCACGAGTTTTTTTGACTCCGGAATAAGCTTTGCAGGAAGACGAGGTGAGGATGAGCGTGCGTGCGTGTGTGGGTAGTAGAATGTCTGCGCACAGCACCAGTGGTTATTTCTTTGACACCTGCGTGCGCGTTGTAAGCAGTGTTGCGAAGCCCGCACTCATGTGGTCTAATTTTCTCACACACGCTTACTCATTCTAACAAACACGCGGGCATGAGCATTCCTTTAAAACTACCGCTCTTATTTCATCATGCAGTGCAACGAGTTTTTGCGCGTATGTGTTTACCTAACAGCTACTACAGTTGTCGCTCGTCGTCGTTCGTTGCAGCTCGATCTGCTGATGCCGATTACACGCGAGGACTCGCGCTCTCGCCCGTGAGTAGAATCGAGGGCGAAGATGAAGAAGAAGACGAAAAAGTAATACAAAATGTGTATCCCAGTGCGCCACCAGCCTCACGGGCATTTGATTCCCGGAGATTATTCTGTGTTTAACAGATATTTGAAATAAATCGCTTGTACAGAATCTGCATGCATAGAATACAGATTTTCGCCAAGTTACACAGATTAAACAGATTTTTGAGCTTTTACATAAGAGTGCAAGAGACGAAAATAGTTAGCAAAATGGTACTCCGTCTTTTTCACTCTCATTGTTTTGCATTGGACAGATTTTTGCACAGATATTTTTGCTTGCTGTACAGATTGCCAGATTTTTCCAACAAAAAACACAGCATTATATGTGGCATCCCTGGCGCCAGTGTGTGGGTAACAAAATATTTCACACAACACCGGCGACTGTTTCTTTTAAGCCTGCATGTGCGGTGTAAGTGTTGAATGCTATTTTTCTCATACTCTTTCGCATGAGAGTAGGCAATCTGAAACCCAATCGAAAAGTCGATTGGGATGTAAACAGTGTAGAGGTGCACAGAGAACATAATTAGGCTGCGATAGTTGCAACAGTCGAACTGATCATCATTTTTGTAGATGGAAGAAACAAACTTCCATCCATTTCTCCGGTAGCTTCTCTTTCTCCACATCTTGGAAATAACCCAATCACGCTTTGTTCCGTTTTCTTTGGACACTATCAAAAAAAAAAAAATAAATAAAAAAATATTTATATTTAGTTATAAAAAATCCATTGTAAGCTTTAATGTACGGAAGAATATGTTTTTATGCCACACAATTGTTTAGACATATGCACCTAGCAGCTCTTGCTAATAGCATAGCATGATCAATTCAATCGAACGCTGCTTTCAAGTCAGGGTCAGTTATTTTCCATTTGGTAAATATATATCGATTCAAACCAAGCAAGGAATCAAGCCAGGTGGTAAAATTAGTTCTTCGTATTAGACAATATGATTCAAAATTATTGCAAAGAACCTCAATGACTTAAAGAGGTGGATATTTCCAAAAAATGAAGCGGGTACAGTTCCTAAATTTGGAGTTATCTTGGAAAAGTTCAGGTTCTTCAAATAATCCGAAACTTTCACTGAAATAATTTTAGGGGTGCCATTTTTCTCTTTAGAGCTTTTTCAAATACAGATTTGAATTTTTCCGTTTATTTAGATTACCAAATAATAAACATATTATGTTTGAGATTGAATGTTGATGAGATCACTAGTTTCATAATGTACCCTGCCATCATTGAATGATGAACACTCGGTTTGCGTCGTTTCGATGTAAACACAAAGCTAGCAAACCTCCAGTCAGCAATGGAAACGCCGCCTTAGTCACGTCCAGATAGTTTTTTTTGCTACTCTGGCAATACACAAATCATTTCAGTTGACAAAACATGCCATTTGAATTAATCGTTACCTCGAAATTTACACTCCTTTCGGGGCTAGCGCACGCTACACAGCGGGTAATCAAAATGCAATGTTACGACACTGGGAAATTGTTTGTCATACCTCCAAGCAATATTACACAAAATAAATTTACAGTATATTTTAAAAGTGTTGGTTATTATATTAAGAAGTTAAAACAAAAAAAAATTACCGGAAAGTTTTCCACAGCACACTTTCAGCCCACAGTGCACTGTAGTATGCAAACCATTAGGATCGACATCTATAGGAAAGTTACGCGGCAGCATGCGCGCTGATCATGCTCAACTGCAGCTAATCGATGACTAAAAATGTCCGTTTTTCGAATGCGCGGTACTGTTTCTGGGTACAGCCAAATCTGGCTGTGCGGCAATTTGCATGCGTCAAGGAGCGCCACACAATCTGACGCTGACGATCTGAGCGAGATAATAAGGGGTAGTAACGTGTAAAGCACGACAAATACTGTCGCCATCTACAAACTGTAGCTTACTTCATGTTGTCGTTGGGTCGCTGCTGCTGCTGGCTTCCGAGCCAACTAACTTGAGTGTGAAAATAGAGTCTTTGTAGCCGAAGCACAGCTGGTTAACTTATCACTGCTGTAAATGCCAATTAATCGTGAATTTAATGTTTTGTTGAATTTAGCATGCAATTTTTAAGCAATTTCCAGCGACAAAATCTCTTCACAGAGCTGTTGTAGTTACGAAACTAAATACCTTTTTTTTGTATCTGCAACAAATTGAATCGTTTGTTTGAGAAACCCCACAAGTCCACTCGACACTATTGTTGGAAAACAACAAAAAACTGATTTTCTCAAAATTTTGAACCAATCCTTATATTTTTTGGTATGAGGTTCTATGTTAGTATCTAAAACACATTATGTAGACTTATCTTTTGATCAAAATAATGATTCTAGCTAAAATTACAAGGCTTTAAAGTTGATGGATATTTGGGGTTTCTCAAACAAACGAGAAATTGACAGTGCACTTGAATAGTTTTAGACCGTTTTTATTCAAACTTGTGATCTTTCCATGTTCATAGTGTGTAATTTGCTGCCATATATCACTGGGAATGTTAATTTAGTACGTACCGCTAAAAAGAAGAAGGGAGGGGCGCTAAATATTATTTAATAAAAATTTTGAAGTAGAATACTGCAAGTTTTAAAAAAAGTTTTGTACTTTTTTAATAGAAATTTTTATTATGGTTTGCATTTACCTATTAAAAAATAAAAGGTAAATAGAATAACGGCGGGTTTTGAATTGCATAAATGAACCAGAGTAACACGAATTCACATCATATAGAATACCTTGATACTTTGCTAGTAGTAATTAAAGATATTATAACCAGAAAATAAGCATTTTGAATCTTGGATAACAACCGTACTATAATTATGGAGAATAAGTGTCTGTTCTCAAATTACGTTATACCAAAAGGAAACGGAGATACGTAAACAGCACCTTAAATAGTTCGAACGGATAAACTATTGATTTTACAGTGACTCAGGAGTGCTCGACGGATCACTCACATTAGATAAATAGAAAATTAAACCTTTTATTTAAATATTGTACTATTATTAACATTGTATAGTAAGTAGTGGGATACTGCTTTTGTGAGAAACGCATGGATAGTTTAGTCTGTTGATTTCCGGAACGAGATTGCTACAGTTTTTACTGTATCTAGATTACAAGAATGGTTTATTTACGTTTATCTTGTCGACCAACTAATCCAAGCTTATCTGCATTTGCAATCAGCTCTCACTTTAACAGCATAAACTTTCTTTTCTTTTTGATTCCATACGCCGTTCTTTTACTTTTAATAAATTCGCCTTGTATTTTGTAGTCCGCCGAACACTATGTTTCTTCTTTTTGACTGTGTCCAACTCGTAATTTTTCGATTCCGAAGACATTTGTATACGATTGAATTGTGTTGCGAAAACTGCTTACAACATTGCATGTAAATATTGAATGATAATTTTCTACCTCTCGCAGCGCCGCTTTAGGTGATTATCGGAAACATGGATATTTGGGGTTTCTCAAACAAACGGATATTTGCAACCCCAATTAAAAGGGGTTCGTGGAACTAACTTTGTCTGGAATTTCGAGGGAAGGTGTAGATATCCTCAAGGATTCGAAAACTGTTAAAAAGTCAATTTTCATAAAAATGGCGTTTGTGGGGTTTCTCAAACAAACGATTCAATTATTCTTTTGCTTCGCTGTCTTACGTAGTCAAACTTTATTTATTTTGAGGTCTAAATTAAAAAGACATTCTTCGCTTGCGCCGAGTCTTCATCGCATTGACCCCCAGCATCTGGACCTTAGAACGAGCCTTCAGCAGACATTAACTTACAATGCTGGGTTGATTTTGTGTGCAATGTTGCGGTTCCCACCACGAAATTATCCTTGGGCTTTTTTCTTCCTCTTTTTACGCTTATTTAATGCGGGTGACCAAAATCACGAGAGCACCCATTTGTAATTCGACCTCGCGGTGGTTTTTTTTGGCAAGCACCAAAATACCGGTTAACTGAACAGTTAAACGGGTATTTTTTGTTCTTGTTTCTACTATAGAAGATAATTTAACTGAACGTTTAACTTTTTCACCAGAGAAAAATGCAAGCTTCATTGGAAAGATTGAATTTTAGTTCACAAATTCGTTTCCACAATTTACTCCCACATGACTTGGTTGAAAGAAGAGCAAAATCTTAAAAGTTTCGTTGAAACTCAGGGACCAAACCATGTAGTGAATGGAGATGAAAAAGAATCACAGAGATGTAAAGCATCTCAACAGTTGATAACAATTTATTAAACAAAGTATACAATGGACCAACACGTGCCGCCATTGTATCGAACTAATAGCGGTCGGTAGCGCTCGGGGCGTTATTAGCTCGGTATCGATTATTTATTGTCAGCCAATAAAGCACTCGCAATTCGCATGCGAACGCCACCAACACGATTTTACGCCTCAGGTGAGTTATTACTAAAGCGAACGAATTAATTAATTACCATTCCCTGCTATTTTTCTAAACAGCTTCTTCCATTAGGCTGGCAAACGAAACGGATTTCTATTCATATGGATTCACAAGGATTGCGCTATGCGCCGCGGCGGCGGTGGACTACCGTCACTGGGCTACACGCTTACTAATGGAGCCACACCCGGGGGAACTAGGATTTAGACATTAATCAGACCACAGACAAACACACAAAGGCCAAAAGTAAACAGAACTACATCGGTCTGGAAAAAATGGCCTGTCAGGAAATTACCACCGCCCTTTATAATTCAAATTCGAACTCGCAGAAATGGCATATTTCGAACCGGTATGCAAATCATGACGTGCACCGGCCTCGCTACTGCTGGCTGCGGACCAGGCGATACTAACTTTCGTTCGATATTTCATCAATATTCCTTTCGGTCATCTTACGTACGGTACGGTGCGGTACCGTCTGCGTCTGGTCATGCGTCTTCCGTCGAAGTGACAAAGTGATTGAGAACCTAAGGGTGGAACACTGAATTTATTACACTCGAGACAATGCGGCTGCTGATTGGCTGCAGTCGATCGTGATTCGATTGCACTATATACCTGTTCTGGTTCCTGATGGGTGCAGCCCATAGATGCAGTTTGATTATATGTTTTACGGTTAAGTCAAAAAATTTGCAAATTCAGTAGAAAAATGAAGGACATAAAATTTCGTGGGCTAAAACAGGAAAATGGACAGAAATTGAAACTGAAAACGGTTAAATTTTAAGCTTTGCAGACTTTCAGAGTGCATTAGGGCGCAACTTATCAAAATGGGCCCGGACAAGTTGGCTAGCGGTTTGCATCAATTAATTGTCAAGATTTGGGATACGGAACGACTATCAGAGGAGTGGAAAGACGAGGTTATTTACGTTGTCTACAAGAAAGGTGATAAGCTGGGTTGTGAGAACTACCAAGTGATCACTATCCTGAATGCGCCTGTAAAGTGCTTTCCCAAGTCATCTTCCGCTAATAGTTATAAGATTGTTGGGAAGTTGTTAGGCCGACTTAATGGAGGGTCGATCTACAATGGATCAAATCTTCACCATGCGGCAGATCCTCCAAAAGTGCCGCGAATTCCAAGTCCCCACACATCACCACGCATTCATTTATTTCAAAGCCGCACATGATAGTGTAAACCGGCAAGGGCATTGAAATATTCTGAACGAAAACGGCTTCTCGGGTTAGCTTACTAGACTTATCCAGTGCTCCAGGGATCCAGTGCTGTGTGTTGCGGGAGGATTGTCGAACCCATTCGAATCTCCCAGTGAATTTCGAGATGGAGATGGTCTTTCCTGTCTGCTATTCTACATTGCGATTGAAAGTGTTGTAAGACGAACGGTGATCGAAATAAATCCGTTTCCAATAAATCCAGTCAACGACATGGATGCTGTCAACAGAACATTTGAAGCAGTAGAAGATCAGTCTCAGACTAAAACGTGAAGAAGAGAAGATTGGGTTGAAGATACATCTTAAATGAAGTATACGCTGGCAGGCGGGATCGAGCGCAACTGGGCCCGCTTATGTACTACCGTGGTAATCGACAGGAATGAGTTTGAGGTAGTCGACGAGTTCGTATACCTTGGCTCACTGGCAATAGAGGACAACAATACCAGCCGTGAGATTGAAAGGTGTATTATCAGCGGAAGTCGGGAGTACTACGAACTCCACAAACACTTGCGGTCGAACAATGTGAGCCTCCGTACAAAGTGCACACTGTAACGCTAATTAGACTGGTTGTCCTCTACGGCCATGAAACGTGGACACTGAGGAATATACCCGCCGAATATACTTCGTTTTAGCATTTTCATTCCAATCTTCTTTGCTTCGCGTTTTAGTCTGGTGTACTGATTTTTCACCGCCGCAAATGTTCTGTCGACAGCATCCACGTCGTCAGCAAAGCAGATAAATTGACTGGATTTATTGAAAATCGTGCCCCGCATTTCGATCGCCGCTCGTCTTATAACACCTTCAAGCGCAATGTTGAATAGCAGGCAGGAAAGACTATCTCTTTGTCGAAGTCCCCTGCGAGATTCAAATGGGTCCGGGTCCGAGATTCTCACACGACATTGAGTCCCATCCGTCATAGCCATGATAAGTCTAGTAAGCTTACTCGGAAAGCTGTTTTTGTCCAAAATATTCCATAGCTCTTGTCGGTTTACGCTATCATATGCGGCTTTGAAATCGATGGATAGGTGATGCGTGGGGACTCGGAATTCGCGGCACTTCTGGAGGATCTGCCGCAGGGTGAAGATTTGGTCCGTTGTATACCGACCCTCCATGAAGCCGGCCTGGTAACTTTCCACAAATCTATTGGCTATTGGCGATAGTCGATGAAAGATGACTTGGGACAGCACTTTGTAGGAGGCATTCAGGATAGTGATCGCTCGGTAGTTCTCACAATCCAGCTTATCACCTTTCTTGTAGATAGGGCAGATAACTCCGTCTTTCCACTCCTCCGGTAGTGGTTCCGTATCCCAAATCTTGACAATTAGTTGATGCAAGCAGCCGGCCAACTTATCCGGGCCCATTCAGGTGTTCATCGTAGTGCTGCTTCGACCTCTCGATCACTGCACGGTCGTCAGTCAAGATACCTCCATCTATATCTCTGCACATTTCGGCCCGCGCACATAAGATGGGCTCCATATAAAGTAGCGGCCAAAATTGCCGAATGTAAAATTTCACATTTTAGTACATGTTTAAACGCGGTTTTGTAGTAAATTGTCTATATTTTTATGATTCACGAATTAAATTTTGATAGAAAAAAAATATCATGCTCATTTCAAAAGTTTTTTTTTCTCTTTATTAATTTCAAAAGTTTGAAAAATAAGTCATTTTAAAAAAGTCAAAAAATTAAATAGTTATCGCGGATGTAAATATTATTGTTATATATCATTTTAAAACTGATATCTTAGCCTATTAAAAAATGAAATGAAAACAAATTTAAACTCAATAAGGTGCGCCATAGGCTACTTTTAATAAAAATGAAATTCTCATAAACTTTAATCAAAAAAAACAACTCTTGTCGCCTCTTGTCGCCGCAGTTTCTTACAGTGCGTCTGAAAGCTCGAAGTATGTTGTATTAAAACATGAATAAAAAGTTTGCTATAATTTGACGTTTTCCGAAAAAAAATAATTTTGAAATTGTCATAGTTTTAGCAAGTCCCTAAAATTTTAAGTACACTTTCAACAAATTTGATTATCTTTGTTACTAAATTTATTCAGTACCTGAAGAGAGTTTTAATGAGAGAATGGGAGAATCCCCGCGAGAAAAAAAAAATTTTTTTGTCGAGCAAATATTTATATCGAAAACATTTGATAATTTTTCCCCAAATCACCCTAAATATGAGTTCTTATAAGCTCAAATCCTTTCTTTTGTAACAAATATAATCTAGAATCAATTTGAAACTAAAAAATAATTTTGGCCAAAAATCGCAATTTTCCGACTATTATGCCGCGGTGCAAAGCCTTTGCGAGGCTGCTTGAGTTCTCCGCACTCCTTATCATCTTGGTGGCGTTTCTTCGTTTCTGTTTGTATCGCTCCACATTCTGACGGGTGGCTCTACGCAACATTTGTACCCGCGCTGCGTTCTTCTCAGCCAATATCTGCTGGCATTCTTCGTCAAACCATTCGTTACGTCGATTCGGTGCCACATGGCCTAGGACGTTCTCCGCTACGCTGTTAATGGCTGTTTTCACGGCATTCCAACAGTCCTCAAGAGGGGCTTCATCCAGCTCACCCTCTTCCGCCAGCGTGGTTTCGAGAGATAACAAGTAGCTTTCGGCGACATCCAGTTGCTTCAGTAGCGCGCTTCTGACGTCGATAATGTCTGAAAAGTGCTGACCATCTATCAGAACGAGGTCGATTTGTGATTCTGGCTGGTTGAGTGAACTCCAGGTGTACCGGTGGTAGAGGTTATGCTGGAAGAAGGTATTACGTATGGCCATGTTCTTGAAGGCGGCGAAGTCGGCAAGTCTTAGGCCGGTTTTGTTCGTTTGCGGGTGAGCACTGAACCGTCCAATCACCGGTTTGAATTCCTCCTCCTGACCAACCTGAACATTACAGTCCCCGATGACAATTTTGACATCATGTCTTGGCCAGCGGTCGAGTTCACGCTCCGACTGCGCTTAAAATTCGTCTTTGTCATCTTCGGTACTTCCGAGGTGAGGGCTGTGCACGTTAACCGTTATGTGTTCGACAAAAAAAAAACACCTTTAAGTGCTCGACAAGGGTACCCGGGTACCCACAAATTGGAACGCTTGTAACTTTGGCAATATTTGACCGATTCGGACACTTTTACCACCAAAAGATTCAGGAACTTATCCACTTCCAGTGTGGTTATAACAGAGCCGGAAGTGGTTCACCTGGTTCCCGGAAATCCGGCAGTCCGAGGATGTGTTCCGGAATTAAAGCACTTTTTATATTTTTGGATGTAATTATAGTAATATGGGTGTCCAAAGTTCTTCCAATTACTCCGAAAGGTCATTCTTCATTGTTTTAAAACAATACAATGATATATCCTCGGAATGGCTTTTCTGCGACAAGTTCCCGTGGGACCTCCTGTGGCCATAAAACTGTTTGGTTTGCAACACTGGCAATATGGGTGTCTAAATTCATGAAATTACTCCAGAAGGTTATTTTTCATTATTTTGATTCTATCTGATGATTTTGCCACGGCATGGCCATTCCGGAACATATTCCCGAGGGGCTTCACAGTTGTCCAAAACCAAAAATATGTGCGCATTACAGTTTTGAGTGGGAAAACTTGATTTTGGGCTTATGGAACCTTTGGGAGAGTTTCTTGAAATTAAAAGTTCTATCGTATGGGGAAATTCAAATTTTGAATAATCCCCCTAAAAGTGAAATAAAAAAATTATTTTTCTGTAGCTTCAATATAACACATTGATGAGTTCTGCAAAGTTTTAGAGCATATTATTACAAGAAATTTTGCTGAAGATTGTAACCTTCTATCTCTTCAGCGAAGATAGAAAAATTCTATTTCTTAGATGTCAAAACCAGTTTTTCTATTTTAGCTTTTTTGTAGTTGTTGTATGACTTTTTCATGTTTTATAAAGTTGTACAAATAGTAACAATACACAACTTTGCCGAATGTAGTATACCTCTATCTTTTCTTGTTTGGGAACTATAAAACTTTTGATATAAAAAATACCGGATACAAATGAAAAAATACGGATACAAATGAAACTTCCTGACTTTTTGTAGTTTTTTATTTAGTTTCAGATTCATATAACGTAATTTGTATCTGTTTGTGCATAGTTGAGTAATTCGGGGTCAGAATTAAGGTATTTATTATAACAAAAGTTTTACAGCTCCCAAACAAGCAAAGATAGAGGTATACTACATTCGGCAAAGTTGTGTATTGTTACTATTTGTACAACTTTATAAAACATGAAAAAATCATACAACAACTACAAAAAAGCTAAAATAGAAAAACTGATTTTGAAGATTCACATATAAGAAATAGGACTTTTCTATCTTCGCTGAAGAGATAGAAGGTTACAATCTTCAGCAAAATTTCTTGTAATAATATGCTCTAAAACTTTGCAGAACTCATCAATGTGTTATATTGAAGCTGCAGAAAAATAAATTTTTTATTTCACTTTTAGGGGGATTATTCAAAATTTGAATTTCCCCATACGATAGAACTTTTAATTTCAAGAAACTCTCCCAAAGGTTCCATAAACCCAAAATCAAGTTTTCCCACTCAAAACTGTAATGCGCACATATTTTTGGTTTTGGACAACTGTGAAGCCCCTCGGGAATATGTTCCGGAATGGCCATGCCGTGGCAAAATCATCAGATAGAATCAAAATAATGAAAAATAACCTTCTGGAGTAATTTCATGAATTTAGACACCCATATTGCCAGTGTTGCAAACCAAACAGTTTTATGGCTACAGGAGGTCCCACGGGAACTTGTCGCAGAATGGCCATTCCGAGGATATATCATTGTATTGTTTTAAAACAATGAAGAATGACCTTTCGGAGTAATTGGAAGAACTTTGGACACCCATATTACTATAATTACATCCAAAAATATAAAAAGTGCTTTAATTCCGGAACACATCCTCGGACTGCCGAATTTCCGGGAACCAGATAAACCACTTCCGGCTCTGTTGTAACCACACTGAAAGTGGATAAGTTTCTGAATTTTTAGGTGGTAAAAGTGTCCGAATCGGTTGAAAATTGCCAAAGTTACAAGCGTTTCAATTTGTGGGTACCCGGGTACCCTTGTCGAGCACTTAAGGGGTAAAAAAATTCGAAGCCCCCCTATTCCACCCCCTTAAGTGCTACATGAAAACTTATTTTAAGAAAAGTTGCAATTCAACTAGTTCTTAGATGTCACAGAGTTTCAGTATCCTTGATCAAAGAAAACTTTAGAATTTCGTACTTTGAAAGCTGAAAAGGTACCCGGGTACCCTGTCGAACACATAACGGTCAATTATGATAATATTAAAGAATCGGCCCTTGATTCTTAATCTGCACATTCGGGGGCTGATCGGCCACCACCCGATCACCCGCTTTTGCACCTCGCCCATCACTATAAAAGCTGTGCCCAGCTCGTGTGTATTGCCGCAGCTCTGATAGATGGTATCGCCATCTTTATACGTACGTACCATCGTTCCTTTCCAGCATACCTCCTGCAGCGCTACGATGTCGAACTTGTGGCTTTTCACTTCTTTAAAAAGCACGTGGGAACTTCCGAGGAAATAATTTAGAGACCGACAGTTCCATGTTCCTAATTTCCAATCGTTAGTCCGTTTTCGTCACCTGGGTCTTTGCCGATTGTTCCGATTAGAGTTATTATTACTTACGGAGTCCATTGCTTTGATTTTTTAGTAGTTCAGGCTTGCAAAGCCCGCAACCAACCCCACAGTATCGCCGGAGAGCCAGCGTAGCTCGAAGGAGCCCAGTGTTATGCCCAGTGCGCAATGCATCGATGGTACGCATTACCCAGCCGTTTACCAGCTAATAGGAATTAAGTTAAACTTGAATTAGCCCTTAAAATAGAATATAAAATTGGACTTGAAATTGCACATGAAATTAAGCTTGTAACTGAATTTGAAATTGGGTTTCAAATCAGAGATAAAATAAGAATGGAATTCAACCTAGAAATTTGGACTTGATATTGGTCATAAAATTGGACTTGAAATCAAACGTGAAAATGGAAATGACACCTGCTTTAAAAATGGACTTCAAATCATACACGAAATTGGACTTCAATTTGGACTTAAAATTGAATTTTGAATTCTGCTTGAAGTTAGACTTTACCCCTGGTAGTATTCTTTTTTCTGTCAGCCCATGGACATTATTACTGAGCTGCTGACAGTGTTTATCTTTCTCAGTTTTCTATCTTTTATTTCAATTCATTCATGAATTGTAGTGCTGAATGATTACTCGTCTAACCTGTCAGTCAATTTTCTTGCTCTTGACTGATATTTTAGGTCTCAAAGTCTAGTTTTACTACCTGCTTTTTAAAATCAACCAAAACCTGGTTCAAGAAAATTAATTAAAATTTCAGAGCAATGTTTGGTACCCGCGAGCCACATGCCCTGGCGGGTGTTGGGGGTTCAAATCCGGTTATAATCTTTTTTTTTTTTTTTTTTTCCATGTTGGGTATTTTTATCACTGCGACCATTTGTTTGATCTATTGTGATATATTCCCCGTTTTATTATAGCTATGTTGTCAAGATGACGCACCACTAGCAGAAGTGATTGTCATTGTTTGACTAATAGCATTTGTCCAGCCCGGTGATGCACTTCGGATGAAGTGCACTACTGCGCTGGGAGTTGTTCTCCAAATATCAGAGGGTTCTAGCAGCCCTCTTTCGAAGAACCTTAATCTTTTATTGAGAATTGCCGGACATCGGCATAACAGGTGTTCCGAGTCTTCTTTTTCTATGCCGCAGAAGCGACATATATCATCATGAAGTTTTCCCATTAGCTTCAGATGATAGCGGCTCGGACAATGTCCTGTTATAAGACCAGTATAAATGCTTAGATCTTTCTTCGAAAGCTCCAGTATTTTGCGAGTAATTGAAACGTTTGGAGAGATGAAACGTTTCGACTGCCTAGCATTGAAAGTGTTATTCCAATTTGATTCCACTTTCGTACATTCCCATGCTTTTAGCTCCATTTTTAAAGCAGAAGCAGATAAGCAACAGAAGGGCTCAGGTCCTACAAATTGATGAGATGATCCGAGTCTTGTTAGTGCATCAGCTCTCTCATTTCCATCAATTCCACAGTGACCTGGGACCCAGTACAAGTTGACTTGGTTACGACGAGACAATTTTTGGAGTGATTGAATACATTCCCAGACAAGTTTTGATGTGCATGTCGCCGACTTTAGAGCGTTTAGAGCTGCTTGGCTGTCGGACATGATGCATATATTTGAATGTTTATAGTTCCTGCGCAAGCACACAGTCGTACATTCTAGAATTGCTTGTATTTCAGCTTGGAATACAGTTGGCCATCTGCCCATAGAAATTGACATGTCTATTCCTGGGCCAGTGACTCCTGCTCCCACTTGATTGTCCATTTTTGAACCATCTGTATAGAAAACTGTCGAGCCTGGTCGAATGTCGGGACCACCATCTTCCCAGGAATCACGTCTAGGCTCAAATACACGAAATATTCGGTTGAAGTTGTATTTTTTCTCCATCCAATCTTCATTACTGGTTACAAGAGGATTTATACTAATAGTTTTTAGAATACTGAGATGACCTGTTAAGTCGTTAAGGTTATAATCTTAGATTAAAGCTTGGTTCGACCCATGCACCAAAAGTTAGTTTTAACCTTTGCAGTAACTGTTACCGTATTCGAGTACTTCATTTTGAGTTCATTGTATTTATTAGTAATAGACAAAATTGTATCATTGGGACTGAGCGGGTTTGGAAGATTTAGAATAAATTCTTCAAATTTTGCATGGAAGTTCCTCGAATTTAGTATGTCTTTCGTTAGTTCGAATTCCTTGGAAATAATCTGGATTGTAAATCACGTGTGACGTGACTTAAAATTGGACACAGAAGGATAATAGGGAGAATTACTTAGAAGAAGTGTTAAATATAGCTCTGGCTTTCTTAAGCCCCTACCTAGAACCTCCTCGAAGATCTAAGTCAGACGATGACCATCGATGATCATACCTGAAAATGGTTCATGTACATGTACTAGACAGCTAAGCTAGGAGCTGCGAATTTGAGTGCTTCCATTGATTTGGTTTGATTTTTGTTATACAGTCTTCAACCTGAATGGTCATTCAGCTCTTAACTTGAGCACCCGTTCCCCAGATGAGGGGCGGTTCAAACAACGTATGTTTCGGAGCGAGCCGCTGAATATGAAATGCTGTGACCCGTAAGTTATAGGGGGAAGTCGCGTATGTCCGGACAGGCTTCTATACCCGGACACTGGCGATTTCTCAAAAACAAAAAATGATAAAAATATTTGCAAAGAATGAAATTATAGTACTTTAAAAGTACTATTGTTCTATTTTTTTCAAATATCTTTATAATTTTTTTGTTTTTGAGAAATCGCTAGTGTCCGGGTATACAGGCCTGTCCAGCCTAAATATATATACGACTTCCCCCTGCTTTCATCCACCCTTTCTGATTCCTCCTGTTTTCCTTCCCGTCCTCATCAGGTAAATGATGTCACGGGCAAGATGGGCAAGGCACAAATATTCCATATGATTGTGAGGAACGTGCTGCTCGAGCCAAAGATGCTGATACCTGATACCTGGTACCCCCTGCCTAAGATGGCAGTTCCATCAGCGGAATACCCGGTGCCGGGGGATTCCATTTCATTACTTCATTCTTCTAAAGGGGGAGATGTAGTATATTTTAAATCCTTTAGATCCTTTAAATTGGATCACACATCATTTAAGTATTCACTGTAATTCTTCATGAATACTTTAAAGCAATTATTTGTGCGCGGCTTTGCTCTTTGTTAGTTTCTAAGTTTTTAAATGTATTTTCAACAGAGTTGCAATTTGTTTGGGACTGTTCGCTTGACGTATAAAACTGCCTTATTGCACTTTGTAGTGATTGTAGTGATTGATCTGGGTACAAACATAACACGAATAACGGGTGTCCGACCTTTCTAGATATTCTGTTTGAAGTATTAAATTCAGGCACGATTGAAGTTGTTACTTTTGATAAACTCACGTTACTTTTCTAAACAAGTGCCTGGTATGTTGCATAATAAACCTAGATTCGTGTAAAATCTCGTTTATGTTATTTCCTTTTTAGGTTGTCAAAGTTATCCGAGTTCGACACGAATTTATGTGACCATTTCTGAAATGCTAAGCATTCGCAGGCGGTAATTCAGTATTTCATTACACACGAGGGGCTACGTGTGGATCGGATTCACACTGAATAACTGTAACTGTAGTAGATATATCTACTATAATAATATCATTTCATTTCAGTAAGACCCCTCGTCACATATCAATACTATGTACTAGAATGTGTTCATGAGTAATAACATTAAATGAGATCCAAAGATTTGGTGACCCTTTTTCGTGCAGGCCTTTGTCGTTCTATGGAAGATTCCAATCGAATATAGCAGCGGCCGCGTTCCGTTTTGTCGATGGCTGTTGGCCGTAAAACGGCGATCTCATCACGTTAAGGGGGCCAACTGGTGCAGAGACGAATAGAACATGCTCTTTTGTAAGCTTCCGAACCGAACCGACCAACAACGGAAAGCCGCCGTAACTGTCCGGACGTCACACCGAGGCGACGCGACGATGAGGGGTGCGGGTGACCAGTGCCTGAGATGGAAATTCAGTGATAGAAAAAATTGCGCACGCTTTACACGAGACGCCTCCAAGAATGAGTTGTTATTTATTGAAAAGACTGTCTGAACCGAGCTGCTGGCTGCCGCTGGTCGACACCTTCCTTGGCCAACCTCGGTTGGCGTGGGTCTTATCGGGATCCTGACCATTTTAGCGTCTATTCATATAGCTGACACTAGTTCAGGTGACCGAGCGACCGCACCGGCCGAGGGGGCGGCTGAAGGTGAGGTACAATCTGGAATCTGTCGGTATGCTCTCTGTTGAGAGCTGCGAATTTTTGCCGTTCGCTTCCTCCACCGAGAGGTTGGGGTTGGGCTTTAATTATTTTATCACGCTGGATATGAGAGGTGTAAGCATAAGGTATCAACTCGTGGACTAATTTAGGTTTGCGAAGGTAACGCCCAGTGGGAAATCCTAAAAACGGTGTCCATAACAGGATGAGATAGGCTTGTTTAATAAGCAGTTACGTTGCAAAATCGCCCGCACGCCTGTTGTATCATAAATATCAGGAAAATGATTGGAATTAGTTTTGAAATATGTAGAAAGTTGGCTCCCTAGGAGCAGTCTGGTTTCGCCAGTACTTCATCATTAACAGTGTAGCAAACATAATTAGTTTCTAGCGACTCGGTACCTTTTAAGATTTAAAGCGTAATATTAAGGCTCCTATTCAATGTAGACTGACAATTTTTTTAGGGAAACGCAAAAAGAGATTTGTTTTGTAAACTTGTTAGTCTCAATTAGAAAACTTATCATGTAATCTACTTGTCATTTTCCACAACTTTTCAGTTGGATAAAGACCACCGCTTGGACACCGTGCACAAGTTTCGCTATCTCCCAGATTATCTCTGACCGGTTCGATAGATCTAACGACTGCCAATTAATTAGGTGCAAAAATAGTGTACTGTTAATCCTCATTAAAAAATATGTTCCTCTTAAGCTTGTGCGCGCCGTTGCGCCCGGTAGCAGGGTAATTTGTTCGGGAAATAATGTTGAATTTATTACTTTCACCGTGGGTTCGGAGACCACCCCCTGTGAAGGGGGCATTCACCACTTTCCACAGAAATGCGCCAACACGGTATGAAACTAGCGAAAATAATGTATATGGATTCGTTGAACCACCCCTTCCATGCAGTGTGCAACCCGTCGGGTCCTAAAAACCACCCGAGATGGCGTCAGTGTGGCGGCAAGTTATTGCTAACTAACCCGCTAAACAGTAGTATCGAAACACGGTGCTTTTTCCTCCGAAAGGAGATTTTAGTCGAAAGATTATTATCAGCAGGGGGCTATCACGACTACTGTTTGGTGTTTGGTTATTGATGAATCAACAGAATTTCTCACTGCGGCGGTGCACATAACCTATGACCCGTCGGATGGCAATGCTCTCAGAAGATGACAACGGCCAGATCTCAACCGCTCAGCAATATGTTGTTTGTTGAAGAATTATCGATTCTGCCTGAAGAAAAATATTCCCATCCATTACAATGTTGGAAAGCCGGTGCAGAGATGATTGGTATGAAATGCACCTGCACCGTTCATCACGGCCGGTTTGTACGACGATTTGTGATGCATTTTGCCTGTTTCTACCCTTGCAACCATAAATGTCATTGTGTGCCGGTTGTGTGTAAAATTTAAATTCTTATACGCGGCAAGTTCCCAAGAGATTCCGGAATAGTCGCAAGGCTTGCAACGTGGAGAGAAAGAGCACAATTGAAAACAGATTGAATGACTGATTTATCTTCTCCGGCCGCCGCCGCCGGTTCTTGCCGTAAGGCTGTACATAGTGTTGCCAGGACGCACAGTGGGGCGACTCCATACAAATGCTGGCCAAGCAAAAAAATCTCTTTAAATCAAGAATAATATGTGGTTCTTTAGTAATTTTGGGGTGCTGAGCCCGAATTTCAGGTTTATTTTGCATAAGAACGTATATTTTTTATGTTAGGGAGAATTTTCAACTATTTTCAAGTATTTTTTAAGTATAAAGACGTATAAGAAATGAGGGTCATTTGGAAAACTATTGCAGATGGATTTTTACAGGATAAAACATTATATAAAACAATACAAAGCAAGTATGAGCTTTAATAATCAGCACAAAATCCATATAAGTTAATATTAAAATCAAATCAAAAATCAAAACTTTTCCCCTTATTAGTTTTCTTAATCTTCTTTATCTCCATCTTCTTTTTCCTCTTCTTTTTCTTCTTCTTCTTCTTCTTTTTCTCCTTCTGCAGAATCACTCGCTTCACGTTTCGTCTTCAATAGTAATATAGCGTTCTCAGAAACATTTTTCTAATTACATTTTTCCGTTTCGAAGAAGCTATAAGCTTTATCCGGAGAAATAAGAAGACGAACAATTCTATCACGATTTTTATTTTCACACTCATTTTTGCATGTAAAATATTGTCTTGTATTTTTATCACTATTTTTAGCATACGGCAATAACCTTATTTTCGTGAGGGTCAATACCGGTGTAGTGGCTAGCATTCACGCCTCTCACACCGAGGACCGTGGTTCAATTCCCAACCCCGCAGAAGTCACGAATGACCCGAGTTGTTAAAGTGACTATAATTAAACAAAAAAAACTTATTTTTGTGCTTCTTCTGTCATTCGTCCTATCAGCAATATAGTTGTCTAGATTCATTTATGACCGCGAATTCAAATTCTTTGCATTGCAGTGGACGTATTATATGAGACTATACCCTGACATAAAGGTTTTTGGTATACAAACAATAAGTTTCGAATTTTTCTGAAATAATATGTTCAAGAACTTGCTATTAGAAAATTTCTCAACCTTTTAATTAATTTCATATCTATACCCGTGATTTCAGAACTAACACCAGGTTTGGCATAAGATCTTTGAGCTGTATTTCCGTCATTACTATCGCTGTATCCTCCAGATTTCCTCCAACCTCTAAAATCTAGTCAATATGCAATATGGACCATACATTCGAAGCAGCTTATCCAACCATGTAAAGGAGATATCACATAATTAAGATATCCTACGTTTACTTTGAGTGTTTGCATTTTGTCTATATTGTTGAATTCTGATATAGTAGCCTTACAAGCGTAATATTTGTGCTCTGCACTACTCTGCGCTAAATGAGACTATATCCATTTGAAAGCTCATATTTTACGCCAACTTTTACCGGTAGTGTCAATAGTGGCGAACCTTGGCTTCAAAACTTTCAAGCGTGTTTTACGCGAAAATATGGCACTTTTGTAATGAAAATTAAAATTGTGGCATGCTATGATAAAATTACAGCGTACTCAATCAATGGGCTTTATTCAGCACTATTTTTTGAAGAACTTTTCCTTAGACACCGTTGAAATCCGAGCTACCATTAGACCTCTAGAATGTTTTGAAATATTGGGTTATTTTTCAAAAAAACGCTAAAACATGCTGAGATAGCATACTTTCAAGACTCATAGAAAATTCAAATTTTGTCATATTGATCTAAAATTTTGGATTTGAACACTTCAATAGTATAGAATCACAGGAAAAATACAACGGAGAGTCGAAATGAACTTTCATTTTTTGGCTGCTGGCCAGCGATTCCCCACTGTGGGACGGGAGGACCGATCTGGCCGATGATGGCCGACTGCATCGATGATGCTGTAGATGCAACGCATCAGCAGCACCACCGGTGCGTAGGCAGGATGTTGGAAACTGAGTTCATTGTTCATCAAAATTCGATGCTCTGAAGAATATAAAGCTTAAACATGATTATTAATCTAGTACCAAATCGTACGTCAACAACCGAAAATTATCGTAAAAAATCCTTAACAAATTCAGAAACGGAACCAAAACTAATTAAAGTCCGCCCAAGTTGATTTTCAGTCGTATATAACGATAATTGCTGACATACATACGATATTCAGCACAGAATCGTATAGCAGTACGGAGCGGGTCGGGCTTAATCGGATATTGTTTTATATAATTGCTTATATCGATGAAATGCGTATGTTTATTCCTCATCACGTATATCGCCTCCAAAATACCACGGATATGCCAATTTTGCGCATCAGATACGATTTATTAGCATGTATACAGGGTGTCAGGTAGTTTAGTGCAAATATTTCAGAGGGTAATAGAGGATCATATTTGACGACACAAATCCTTCTGATATTCATTAATTTAAAGCTCTAGTATCATTCTACAATTCGTTCTTTGATGTGAAATATCTTTCTCTTTTAGTTTCATTGCAATTTCATTTTAAACGTTTGGTTTGGGGCGTTGAAATAGTATCTGAAAACTGCTCGATCTCATATATCACGCATAGCACTCTAGATTACCGCGTGCGACGAACACATTTTGACACGTATGAAAAACTACAACAATTCGCCGCCACTTTTGCTTGCATAATGTTGCAAAACTGGCAGCAGCTCTTGAACCTGTAGTGTGGAAAGAATGCATTTTTTCCCGGTTCAGCCCGTTCCACACCTCTATGGTGACAAAGGTCTGTGCCGCAATTTTCCTTGTGCTTGTCTTGAAATCATTTTCTATGATTAGCAAAATTTTATGGTCAATCGCTGACACCACTTGCTGATGAGGCTGAGGCTTTCCTCGAAGCCTCGTTGAAAACAACGTTCCTTATCGGAAGTGGCAGTGCGTTGTCATAGACGTCCTTGAATTAAAAACAAACACTTTTGGTTTTGTGTTCACTTACTTGCATTAGGGAGCCGAAGATCAGAAAATCTACAATCATACTCCTACTGGGCTGTCGTTGTTGCACAATTAGCGAAGCCATAACATAGGTGAATGTCCGCGAGTCCTTCCGGAGAATACATTTTAATACTATGATCGTTTTCACAAACGTCCCAGAGAGACCCGAGAAGTCAATTTCGAAACTGTTTTTTATATGCGTTTAATCGTGTCCATCGCACGCGTTGATCTAGTGTGCTATGCGTGATGTATGAGTTCGAACAGTTTTCAGATACTAATTCAACACCCAAAACCCTACGCTAAAAATGAAATTGCAACGAAACTAAAAGAGATAGATGTTTTACCTCAAAGAGCGAATTGTAGAACGGTACTAGAGCTTTAAATTGGTGAATATCAGCAATCAGTTTTATCACACATTTTTAGGAGAAATTCGATAAAAATGCCTTGAGAAACACTTATTTCAGACCTTTTTGCTTTTAAAAAGTTACTAAATCTAATAAAGTAGGAGGTTTAAGACCAATTTTCAGTACAAAATTTTCTCAGCTTTCGAATAAAAGTAACAGAATTGAGCTAGCTGGCAAAGTTTTTGTACGAGAGTTAATTTAAAGTAAACAGAACCGAAAACTAAAAAAGTTTAATAACTCTGTAATCATTGAGAATTGGTCATATGCGTAGTAGGATTTTTTCCATCAAATGTGACCCTCTGTCACCCCCAGAAATATCAGCACTAAGCTACCTAACACCCTGTATATGCACGTACTGCTGATTTTTAACTTTTATATACATATAAAAATGCTAGCTGGGTCTCATTCATGTGTGCCAGATTTTCGAGAAAACCAGAAAACCAGTGCTTGTCAGATCAAACCGGTGAAATGGCCTCCACAAAGCCCGGAACTCAACTTCATCAAGAATTTGTGTGTGATTCTCGATGCCGGAGTTAACAAAACTGGTGTTTCTAATAAAAATAACAATCTTGAAACCCTGAAGCGCGCCTTAGAACATCTAGATCCATAGTGTCTAGAGAACCCAAACGCAGAAAGCGGCGCTGGACGGATTCGATTCGTTCAGAACAGTTGTGGTAGTTCGGGTTCCAAACCGCAGAACAGTACTCCAGAGTCCAGGGAGTAGTATATTGCTTTTAAGCAGTAGACGCCTGTGAAAGTTTTGGCGACCCTAGTCCTAGAGGATTTGTTGACGATATAAGATACATGCTGTCTGAATCTTTTATACGTGAGATAGATATTACAGAGCACATTGAGGGATCTATAACCACTGACGAACTGACATGACACATAGAAGAAAATCCTTTAAAAACCATCGTCCTACACTTTTTGATTGCACACTAGCACCCTCTGTTATGCATGTCGCGGAGTAGCTTGCATTTGCAGGGTTTTATGCTGTAGGGTTTTTACATTTGAATGGTTTTATACTGAAAACTCGAAGCAACACTCACGCGCCGCGGTGTAGCCATGTTGCGAAACATGCTTTTTTGAAAAATGAGTGGTTTTTGATTGGACGATGGAATTAACGCGAGTGTCTCGTCTGTTTGTCTGTGCTATAACCATTCTGTTTAAGGTACAACAATTAGCGAAGACATCCAGCTGGCGTTGGAGAGCGAGGCATTCTTCAGTTAAGCGGATACGGGAGAATATTTTTAGATCATCGGCGTTTGATAACCTTGCTCCTTCAAGCACAACGTTCACGTCGTTGAAATAGAGCTAGAATATAAGCGGTCCGAGATGACTGCCTCGTGGAATACCTGAAGTGGCACAGAACGGGCTGGATCTACACTCATCGATGGCAACCATCAGTTAACGATTTGTTAGGTAAGAACGGAACCAACGCAGGAAAGTTCCGCCTATCCCAAGCAGGGTTGCCACATACACAGATTATTCTGTGTTTAACAGATATTTGAAAGATGTCGCCTGTACAGAATCTGTATGCGCAGAATACAGATTTTCGCCAATTACACAGATTAAACAGATTTTAGAGCTTTTACATTAGAGTGAAAGAGACGGAAATAGTCAGCAAAATGACTCTCCGTCTCTTTCACTCTCATTGCTTTGCATTGGACAGATTTTTGCATAGATATTTTTCCTCGCTGTACAGATGGCCAGATTTTTCCAACAAAAAACACAGAATTTTATGTGGCATCCCTGATCCCAAGTTTAGCGATTACGATTACGTGACTGAGCTCAGTAAAGGCAGCTAACAGGGCGGTATATATGACATCGGTTTACGTCATTGCAGACATGTTGTCGACGATGTGCGTAGTGAGGCACAGCAAATAAGTAGTAGTGGATCGACCAGGGAGGAATCCATGCTGGTGGCTTTGTTGGTCTTCAGCAATCGAATTCCTCGTTTGACTTGTCAGAGATCAAGTGCTGGCGAATTACTGTCTTTTAGCACTTCTGGGTTCTTTCATTCCGCTCCCTTCTGCAACTTTGCGTTGAGGTGTTTATCAAAGAGATACTTCTACCTGTCGGCATTTCCCATGTCATTCTACTGCAACTGCTTTCACTGAAAAGAGCATTGTGTCAACAGAATTCACGCGCAGCTCTACGCAGATTAAGGGTTATCTAGGTACCAAATGTTCAGCCAAAGAGGACGACTTTGACGTGTCTGGTATACGGCACATGCACTGCTACTAGGTGATCCGCCGCGGATCTTCCAAACCTTCTCTCTTTTGCGACAGATTTCCTCCAGTATTTTCAGTAATTCAGTAATTCGACAAAACAGTAATCTGCGTTGTGCCAAGTACCAACTTTCGTTTCGTCGTCTTGGTCAATGCAGCATATTTGCTTGTATTTCCGTAGTAACTTAATTTAGGCAAGCCATACTACCGATTCACGTGCTGGGGCTGCCATGTTTGCATTAGTGGCGAGACAACACGTTTCTTAATTCAGCAGCCCGCTCCGAAACAGACGCTTCTGTTGTGAGCCTCTCCTAATCCGGAGTACAAGCATTCACATGGTTGAGGATCGTCACTTCACCAAGAGCCGCCACTGACATAGGAACAGGTAGGCACAAAGGTAGGCTTTTCGTAGGACTACGTATATACACATACATACTTGCCACAACACAATAAATTCTCTTTTCACTACTCTTCCAATGCACAGTGGTCCAGAAACGAAAGTTAAGTGGAAACTTGCTTTTGCGGCTAAGCGATTTATAATAGCTCCCCACAATGTTCAGCAAAGTTGTACAACTCTAAAAGACAAATAATGTGAAATCAATGATTGAGTTCCAGTTTGGCTTGTAAACACATAATCAATAATAACTTTTTATAAGAAAGAGATAGAAGGATAATTTCTTCGATAAAGTTGTAGCTAAAGATTATATTAGTAACTTTGCCAAAGACATAGTAGGCGTATTTTTAGGCGTTTCTAACTTACAGGGTGTTTTACAACAAGACCTCTCAAAAATCACTTTTTTGCTGATTTCTTCCAATGCAGTGGTTTTATTGCATTATAATGTTTTACAAAGTTGGTTATCTTATCAATAGACATATTTTTGTAGAACATTGTATGTTGAAAACTCATACGTATAACGAGTTCTAACGTTTTTCCTGTGTTTTTTTCGTCTTTTTGGGAATAGAATATCTCAAAAAGGGGCAAACGAAAAAAATCAAACTTGGCCGTTTCTGAAAGCTTGGAGTTTTATCTCAAGCATATGTGAAAATAAAAAACTGGTTTTTCCTCTAACTCGAGTAATTTCAGTTTAATTATTTCATGTTTGACCATTTTCTACTATGCAGTATTTTCCAATATCTTCTTGAAGACGATTAAAGTTAACATGTCAATAGTAAAACAGAAATTTATCGTACTTTGACACAATTTCTTCTGATTGTCACGTTAAATAGTGTTCGAACTCCAGATATGACATCAGTTATCTATCAGCACCAGCTGTTTTTGATAAATATCTATCTTTCAATTTTCATTACTTTGCAAATATGCTCAATCTACCATCAATAATGTTTTAAAAATAATTTTCAATAAAAAAGCAAAAAAAATATTAGTTATTTCATACGTAATATTGTTAACTGTTATTTAAGTTTTATGTCAATTTTTAATCGCAGGTAAGTATATCAAAACAGGCAAAGAAGTAAAAGAGAAAAAAACCTATAGATCCTTTTCGAACTTCAACCACCTTATATCAGTATATCGTTGATTTGGAAAACATAAAGGGTAGTCATTTATTTGAGAGATTCAATAAATGTTTTGTTTTCGAAATATTTTATTATTGTTAGCAATATAATAATTTATTATATTAATAATTGGTTTGTGCCTGGTGCGAGCTCCAGAGTACGTGTACAATACGAACGATTATGTATTGCAATGACTTGATCGGACAACAGCAGGAGGCGTGTTGCTGTTCCTCCAAATTGGCAATCCGGTTAAATTTTCTGGCGTGAAATTCCCTGAACTTACAAATACATTTATTTCGCGTTTCCTGTACCTCTTCGCTTAATAACCCTATGGGTTGTGCCGTGGCCTGAATAATATCTGCGCCGTGTACTAGCATTTTATTAACGGTTGGCGATATAGCTAATATGGAATTGAATGGGAAACAATCTCCTAAACTACCGAATTACTTTCACGAACATTTTAGATACTAATTTAAAATAACAGTAACGGTACCCTCAAATCTTTTGACAAAAAACTCCAGGACTCTAATAGGATTTGCTTGAAAGCGTTCCTCCTTTTTTACTACGATCATAGTCATGTTCCTGTTCCTGAATACGTATAAGACATCAATTTTGAAGACTTCTCAGCTTTCTGACAATAAAGTAATTAAAAAATTACTTTAGACTAGAATCAGAAATCTATACCTATAAAGAAGGATTTCTGTCTGTCTGTCTGTCTGTCTGTCTGTCTGTCTGTCTGTCTGTCTGTCCTGTGTTCTTTATATCTATACCTATAAAGAAGGATTTCTGTCTGTCTGTCTGTCTGTCTGTCTGTCTGTCTGTCTGTCTGTCCTGTGTTCTTTATAGAATCAAAAACTACTGAACCAATCGGCTTGAAAATTTGCATGTAGAGGTTTTTGGGGCCAGGAAAGGTTTTAGTGATGGTTAGAGACCCCTCCCCCCACTAAGAGGGGGGGCTCCCATACAAATGAAACACAAATTTCTGCATAACTCGAGAACTAATCAAGCAAATAGAACCAAATTTGGCATGTGGGTGTTTTCGGTGACAAGAATTTATTCTAGGGTAATTTGAGACCCCTCCCCTCTTTATAAGGGGAATTATAACTCCTCTCCCCTTTAAGAGGGGGGGTTTCCATACAAATTTCCTCATAACTCGAGAACTAATCAAGCAAATGGAACCAAATTTGGCATGTGAAGGTTTTCGAGGGCAAGAAAATTTTCTATGTTGAATTAGGACCCCTCCTCACTTTAAGAGGGGGGGCTCCTGTACAAATGAAATACCAATTTCCTCATAACTCGAGAACTAATCAAGCAAATGGAACCAAATTTGGCATGTGTGTGTTTTTGAAGACAAAATTTTTTTCTATGATGAATTGGGACCCCTCCCCACTTTAAGAGGGGGGGGGGCTCCTATACAAACGAAATACAAATTTCCTTATAACTCGAGAGCTAATCCAGCAAATGGAACCAAATTTGGCATGTAGGTGTTTTTGGAGGCAAGAATGTTTTCTATGATGAATAAGAACCTCTCCCCACTTTAGGAGGGGGGGCTCCTATACAAATGAAATACAAATTTCCTCATAACTCGAGAACTAATCAAGCAAATAGAACCAAATTTGGCATGTGGGTGTTTTCGGTGACAAGAATTTATTCTATGGTAAATTGAGACCCCTCCCTCTTTATAAGGGGAATTGTAACTCCTCTCCCCTTTAAGAGGGGGGGCTTCCATACAAATTTCCTCATAACTAGAGAACTAATCAAGCAAATGGAACCAACTTTGGCATGTGAAGGTTTTCGAGGGCAAGAAAATTTTCTATGGTGAATTAGGACCCCTCCCCACTCTAAGAGGGGGGGCTCCTGTACAAATGAAATACAAATTTCCTCCTAACTCGAGAACTAATCAAGCAAATAGAACAACATTTGGCATGTGGGTGTTTTTTTTGGTGACAAGAATTTATTCTATGGTGAATTGAGACCCCTCCCCTCTTTATAAGAGGAATTATAACTCCTCTCCCCTTTAAGAGGGGGGACTTCCATACAAATTTCCTCATAACTCGAGAACTAATCAAGCAAATGCAACCAAATTTGGCATGTGAAGGTTTTCGAGAGCAAGAAAATTTTCTATGGTGAATTAGGACCCCTCCCCACTTTAAGAGGAGGGGCTCCTGTACAAATGAAATACAAATTTCCTCATAACTCGAGAACTAATCAAGCGAATTGAACCAAATTTGGCATGTGTGTGTTTTTGGAGACAATTTTTTTTTCAATGATGAATTGGGACCCCTCCCCACTTTAGGAGGGGGGGTCCTATACAAACGAAATACAAATTTCCTTATAATTTGAGTACTAATCAAGCAAATGGAACCAAATTTGGCATGTAGGAGATTTTTGAGTCTTGAATTTATTTTATGATAGTTAGAGACCTCTCACCCCTGTGGTAGGGTGATATGGACTCTCATACAAATAAAACAGAATTTTTTGCGAAACTCAAAAACTAATCCAACTCGAGAAATTCGAGACTCTTCCATAAAACATTAATCAATAAGACCACAAAAACTATCTATAGTAACACTAGATCATTCAGGACGAGCCGGTCGCGAGTGTTGCCGGTGACCCGCCGTCGGAAGCGCCGCCCACTGGGGGGCTTGCAAAACTCGAGAAGTGACAAAGATCATCCGAGATTCATGATTTATGTACAACACAGGTTAATTTGTGGCAATACGAAGTTTGTCGGGTCAGCTAGTATCAATATAAAATTTAATTTCATGTGCATATATCCAAGTGAAGATTTCCATGACTATTTGTAAAATAATGAAAATTGTAAGATAGATATTTATCAAAAACAGCTGGTGCTGAGCTCCATTTGTAGAGAGGACGATACGACAGTGATTATTTGAAATCCAGGATAACTACTAACCAGAGTACAGTAGTTCTGTGGAGACCAAGGCCCTTCACTCTAAACCACCGTCGAACTAACTACGCGCGCAATGAACCAGCCTGCCGCTGTATGCAGCTAATGAACAATTTTAGAAACATACTAAGCTTAAACATGTCGACTGATACTATTAAGAAAAAACTTTCTGACTATTTCTGAGAGATCAATTACATGTACACACTGCACACTGCATTTTATATTATTTTGTATTTGGTATTATAATTTATATTTATATGTATGGATTGGATGACGGGCGAAGTCCATATATCTTGACAATAAACAATTGTAAAAACTACCGTTATAAAATATTTCAGCAGTGGTTTGAAAACTAGCACAAGGTCGAAAAACTAGATCTCTTAACTTATCCGGAGTTCGAAGACTATTTTACGTGACAATCAGAAGAAATTGTGTCATGGAACGACAAATTTCTTTTTTACTATTGACATGTTGACTTTAATTGTCTTCAAGAAGATATTGGAAAATACTGCATAGTAGAAAATGGTCAAACATGAAATAATTAAACTGAAATTACTCGAGTTAGAGAAAAAACCAGTTTTTTATTTTCACATATGTTTGAGATAAAACTCCAAGCTTTCAGAAACGGCCAAGTTTGATTTTTTTCGTTTGCCCCTTTTTGAGATATTCTATTCCAAAAAAGACGAAAAAAACACAGGAAAAACGTTAGAACTCGTTATACGTATGAGTTTTCAACAAACAATGTTCTACAAAAATATGTATTTTGATAAGATAACCAACTTTGTAAGACATTATGATGCAATAAAACCATTGCATTTGAAGTAATCTGCGAAAAAGTGATTTTTGAGAGGTCTTTTTATAAAACACCCTGCAAGTTAGAAACGCCTAAAAATACGCCTACTATGTCTTTGGCAAAGTTACTCATATAATCTTTAGCTACAACTTTGTCGAAGAAATTATCCTTCTATCTCTTTCTTATAAAAAGTTATTATGTGTTATGTATTTACAAGCCAAACTGGAACTTAGCTGTTGATTTCGCATTAATTGTCTTTTAGAGTTGTACAACTTTGCTGAACATTGTGGGGAGCTATTTTGAACCACAAAAAACTTTCCACTTAATTTTCGCTGCTGGACCACTGTGCAATGGTATGAGTAACGTACACATACATATAGAATCATATTACGTTCGAACATTACAGTTGTAGCGCACTTTTCCAACGCCTTGTGATTTTTTCTGGCACTCTTCCCTAATACACACATCAAATTGGTCTAGGTCTAGTCACAGTCGTAAAAAATTTTGTTGGTACGAGGAGACTTTGTCATTCTTTCTGGTATACTTCCCTAATCAATTTGGTTTTGTCACTTTTTCTAAAATTTTAAGAATCGCCCACCAGCAGAGCTTCATAAACATGGCCGAGTAATATGCGCAACGGCTGCACACTAGGTTCTTCCCAAGATTTGGGAGGAGCAGAAGTTACCGGAGGAATGGATGAAAGATGGACTCTGTCCCATCTACAAAAAAGGCGATTGGCTAGATTGCTGCAATTACCATGGCATCACGTTGGTCAACGCCGCCTACAAGGTGCTCTCTTAGATTCTGTTGCGTCGTCTATCCCCAACAGCAAGAGAATTCGTAACGGGTAGTATCGGGCGGGCTTTATGGGGGCCCGTGCAACTACGGATCAAATTTTTACTCTCCGCCAAATCCTCCAGAAATGTCGAGAGTATAACGTGCCTACGCATCATATTTTCGTGGATTTCAGGGCAGCATATGATACAATTGAACGAGAACAGCTTCAGCTGTTAGCTTCATAGATGGGCTCAAGCTGACAACTGAATCGGATGTGTAAATTGTTGAATTTCTTAAATTTTAGTTTGATTTTAGTCAAGGTTTTAGCATCACATAGCCAATGCCAGGCAGGCAATTGATGCGAAATACGTGAAACTGTGCAAATGGTTAGTTAAATTCGTTTTGTGAAATCGTTTAGTGATCAATTCACGGAATCCTTATTAGATCGATATTTCTTTTTGAGCCTGAAGCTATGACGCTGCTCACGGAGGACATACGCTGCTTTGCCGTGTTCGAGCGCAAGGTGCTACGGACGATGGTTTATGGAGTACAAATGGAAAGTGGAGGTGTTGAATCGCGAGCTACAGGTACTCCATCGTATATCTGAAGTAAGTATGTAGCTACGACGGGCTGGACACAACGTAAGGAAACCGGACGACAGTCCGATGTAAACGGTTCTCTCCAACAACCCACGGACACTAGGTACAAAGAGTCTCATCGTGCAACGTGCTCGACCAGGTCGAAAATGATTTGTCGCTTCTGAGACGACTTGGAAATTGGGGACCCCGGCAGCTAGTATTTACTTTAATTTAAACCTAATAAAAAAGAAAAATGTATAAAAAGAATGATGGGTGGGTGGGTAATTTATTTTGCAACTTATTTATGACTAAATAAGTCATATATCGGTTCCAACCACTAATGTGCAACAACTTTGCTACTAAAGAAGTTACTGTAAACATTCTATTCACATTACTCATATCCATTTTGTTTAGTATGTGCTCCTGTGCCGGAGATCCACACAACAGACAACAAATTTCTAGTTTCGTACCTGTATTGAAATCCAAATTAGCTTTTTGAAGGTTATGTTCCGTCCATCATCACTGCACCAGAGTCTCTAAATGATTTCAAATTGATTGCATATTTTGCTCCTTATCGACGCCACCGTCACTCGTTTGTTTCTTATTCTTGAACAAAACTGCATGCGATGAGCCAGGAGAGCCCGAAAGAGAGAGAGAGAAGATACAGAAAAATGATGTTCTGTTCTGCATCATCGGTGCTGATGAATATGTATTAGTCTCTATTGTTCTGCTCATTGCGCTTAGTGGCTTTTTTAGGCGTCGCCTAAAATTCTGTGTCACAAATTGAATAATTCTCTAACGAAAATAAATAAAATAAAAAAATAATTTTTCTTAAATATTAATTGTGATTCACTCAGGTGGAAAATCTATGGGAAAATCTTAACTTGAAAGTTTCCGTTGATTTTCACTATTTTCAACGATTGGAGAACAGTCTTTCCAAGAAAGCCATACAATTGCTGCATCTTTTATAAATCGAATGCAATGCGAAACATCAAAATCCGTTCTAGGAAGAGCTATTAGTGTTCTAAATCTTTCATTCTTTCGTGACGCTGGCTTGAATCCAAATTTTGGATTGACACCCTGCAGTAAGACATAATTCTACGTCAGAAAAACAAGGTTCATAAAAATGATGATTTTTCGGACGACCCTAACTCAGACCCTATGTTGCCCTATGTGCGATATTTAGAGATATTGGTATAAAATTTTCTAAAAGAAACATGACCACAGGCTTTGAACAAAATCGAGGCACATCTATGATGTTCAATCATGGAAAATGTCGTAAGTGGTTTTCTTTTTCTAACCGCGACGACAGTGTTACTCTTACGTTTATCTGTAACTTTTGCTGGGGTTGACAGCGAATGAATTTTAATGAACGAATTTTCGTTTCATCAATCGATTATGGAAACATTTTCAACTGCACCTTGAAAATTAACTGCCAAAATTTTGTATTCCGACGGATCTTCATTTCGTTCGAGTTGTTTTATCCATTTGATTTGAGTGAACCACTTTCATTCGACAAACCTATCCATCGGAATACAGAACAAGGTCGTAAATGTGTTAGTGACTCGATCGAATCAGATTCAATCGGGGATATGCACTGAGGAATTTAGTGGTGAGTATTATTCGTTTTTTTTTACAAAGTTACTGTTAAAGGTGTCTAGAATATGCAAGGATTATAGTAGTTCATCTTATCAAAAGTCTGATAGACTTGTAATATGATGGCAGATCAATCAGATCAATGCAATGCAATGCAACTCTATCCGTTAGAACAGCATTATCAGAACTAAACAAAAATTAAGTATGGTGCATGGATTGTTTGTAGAATGTTTTCCATACATTCGCAGACAATGAATGTATGAAAACAATCTTTTAGATGTCGTGTGACCGTCAGAGAGTGAACAAAAAATGTAGTAGCCAGAAATGTACCAAAACAAATAATTTCATCCTAAATGGATATAGTAATGTTATAAGTAAGCCGAGTTGTATTAATAATCCATGACCCATTTCGTTTCACCCGTTAATTGAGGGGTTTGAATATATTCAAAATTAAAGTCTTGCACGAAAACGAGTGCCACATGTTAAGATATCTGCGTTGTCTCAGAAGTAAAGTTTAAGCTAAACTGATTGACAATTATTGGTCGCTGCAGAAAATAGGTTACCCCAAAACTCTGCTCTGGTTCATTCCGATCGACCGGCAAAATTTTCATTCTGAGTTTGGCCCAGTACCCAGTATTCAGCACTTCGAACCGACCTTTTCAATCAAATGCACCGTCAGACCTTTTCGTATTAGTAATTGCCTCTCTAGAAGTATCTTTAGATTCGAACATCTATAGTGAATACACTTTAAAGAAAATGTGTTTCTTTTTGGCACTCCCAGATCAATCTCTTTCCGTTATTGTTATTATTATTCTAAGTGCGAAGTCAGTCAGTCTATAATTCAGCATGGGTAGAGTGGAGTGCAAGGAAAGAAGCGGTCAGTCACGTCCTTTGCCAAACGCGATCAAGAAGAGCGCGCGGAAGTGTGCCTGGCCGCAAAGTGATTTGATGAAAAGAAAATAATCGTTCGTCGTGGAAATAGCGCGGCTGGCGCGCGGTGCGGTGTATCCACACTTCAATTGCATACAGTTTCGTTCAAGAGTTTATTTTGATTAGCTATTCACTCCGACTGGCGGAGAGCTGCCCGCTGCTTGACAGCTGTTTGTTTACATCTGCAATTTAGCTGCGCGGCTTGCCGGTATACGGTTTGGTCTGCGTGTGGTGGACGAAGAATTAGCACTCGAATCCTCAAGCAAACTACTTTCGGCTTAGCTTTATTGGATCTCGCTTTTTATCTAGTGAGTGGTGTTGATCTGATCCCCTTGTTATTGCAGTCAATTTCGCCCACTGGATCGAGCGTCTTGTCTAATTAAAATAACTGCTGTATTTAGTTAATAGTTCGTGCGATCGAAATTCTCTGTTTCAAAATGACGTCAGATTGAACTATTGAGGTTTCCCTTTCACAAACCACTATTTCACGTAATTTGTCCAGCACAAGAATGGACTTTCGCGGCTACCCAAAATTCAGTTAAAACCATTCATGAATAAATTCAACCCCGTGAAAAGCATAAAGGTCAATATCAAAAAACACCCGCCGCTAATGCCCAGTGGGGATTCAAAGTGTCGGTAATTACAAGCTATTGCACAACAAAGTTAATAAATCCGCTAAACGCTGTACGCACAAAAGCAAACAAAACCCCGTTCACAGCATTAATGACCACCCATAAACCGCCTGGCATCCTGCCGGCCGCACGCTGCTGGCTGGAGAATAGAAAAAAAAACAACAAAAACTCCACAACAAAATAAGAGGCAATAAAATTGTCTAAACACGTTAAAAATATTCGTTAGTCAATATGCTGTTTAGAGAACAACTGCAAAAGCAGACGTTCGCGGCTCTGAGGCGTTTGTCTGTTTTCCGCAGCGCATATGCCTAGTATTATTGCCCAAAAATGGCACTTACTCACGCCGTGCCGGCCGGCTGGGTCCGAAAAATCCCATCTGAAATAGAGGCATCCAACTAGATGTGCCACGCTGATGATGTGGACGTTGCCTACTTAATGGCCTATTGATGAATCTTGTGTCTCGCGAATGGCACTGCTACCTATTACCATCGAGTCTGTCTGTCGTCTGCAGTCGGCCTGCAGGCCTACGGCGACGACGATTAGTGGACATTTTATTCGAAAAATAAATCAAGGGGTTATTAAATTTCTATGGCGTGACGATCGTGATGTTTCTTCGTTGCTTACTGAATCGAGCTGTAATTTACTTTCCGCTCTCTGCGAAAGGAACCAATCGATTAGTGTGCTGATTTTGAGGACGATTGTTGGAATTTATGTTAAACATTTCAATTTTGGGTCTTTATTCAAAACTTGTGGTGTATTTCGTTACCTTGTTAAATATCTTTTTTATTTTACCTATCTATAATAGAGAGTTTATATATAAACTGAAACAAAAGATTCTTTGAATATGTATGCTGATTGCTTTTGGAACTACCAAAAAAATTATGCAAAGTCGAATCTGTTTACAGTGGATATCGAAAGATGCTGAGACTTCCACTGTACCGAAAAAGACCAGATCAAAAATTCTAGAGACGCTTTTAGTTTTTGTCTGGACTAACGTATTATATTTTCTTTGATCTGCAAATATATTTTAGATAAGGTTTGAAACACGATTTAAACCATCGCATTTAAAGCATCGTAAAATCGTAAAGTAAAATGTGTCATGGCTTTCTGAAATTGTTGAGAAAGCCGATCTCAGCTTGTTCAGCTGGTAACGGATAGTATGAACGGAACTACAAATCTGTGTGCGATCAAGATGTCTGTTTTACATAGTGGAAGTTCTTTTAATTTATTTTACTATGATTCTACTACGATTGTGACTTATACATTATTTGTTTGCTTGCTATGATTTTTTAAACGCAAAGCGTTCATTCGAGTTCTTCATATTTTCCTTATCTCCTACTGTTTTCTAACTGATTTATTAACATTTATTCTTGTTTGATTCTTAGTTCTCTTTTTTAGTTCTTCTCTCTTTCCTTCTTATTTGTTTTCTCTTTTTCTCCATCTGTTACCTCATCTTATTAGTTTCAATTTTCTTGTTTGCTAAGCTGTTTCAATCTGCGGATCTGCCTTGTAATAATTATCGAGCTCCGAACTTAGTAAGTGCTGCGCCAATGATCCTCTCTTATCTAATTTTCACCTTCCTAATGTTCCCTTCACGTTTTGTACCAACCCTTAGAGATACTACAAAAAAAACTCACTTGTTTCAGTTACTTTCTTGATTCTTGAAAATTAGTGATTCACTTTTGTCTATCTACGCTTCTCTGCTTCACTTTTTGGTTTGGTTGCCCAAATGTCGCGTAACTTTTCGAAAGGTGCAATCTAACAATGAGAAATTCTCTTCAATCCCTCGCTCTTCAAATTACCACGGAGACAGAAATGCATTCCAACGCAAGCTTTCTTAAGGATTAGTTAATTAATGCTAATGCCCGCCATCGCTTCATGCAATGTAGATTGGAAAAGTTACACATGAAATCTTTTGTTACTTCAGTTGCTCCACATTTTGCACCATAGGGTTCAATTTTGCTTCTTTCGCTTCACTTTTTAATTCTTTTGCTTCATTTTCAATTCAACAACAACAACAGTTCAACAACAATTGGCCTCCTTTGCCTTCTCACTTTACTTTACTTCACTGTATGTTTCTTTTGCTTCATTTGTTGTTTATTTTCTTCTCTTTTTGCCTGTTTCGCTTCACCTTTACTTTACTGCACTTTTTGCGTCGTTTGCTTCATTGTTTGTCTCTTTTGCCTGTCCTTTGGCAGCTCTTTTCCTTCACATAATGCTTCTTCTGATGTATTTTTGGTCTATTTTATATAACTGTTTGCATCTTTTGGTTGATTTTTTGTGTCTTTTGCTTCACTTTTCGCTTTTTTTGCAAGGGTTTTCGACTTCTGTTGGACTTTTTGTTTTTTTTGCTTAAATATTTGTTTATTTTACTACACTGTCTGTTTCTTTTGCATCACTTTTTGTTCATCTGCTTCACATGAGCTTTATTTTGATGCACTTTTTGCCCCTTTGCTTCACATTTTAGCTCTTTTTCTTTACTTCTATCATCTTTTGCTTTGATGTTTGCATCTTTTGTATCACTTTTTGCTTTACTTGCTTGACGATTTGTATTTCTTTCACTTCACTGCCTGTTTCGTTTGCATCAATTTTAAGTAATTCGTATCCCCTTTGGTTTGTTTTGATGCACTTGTAGATTATTTTGCATTACTTTTCACCTGTATTCCATCACTTTTTGCGTCTTTCGCTTCACAACTACTACAACTACTACTACTACTACTACTACTACTACTACTACTACTACTACTACTACTACTACTACTACTACTACTACTACTACTACTACTACTACTACTACTACTACTACTACTACTACTACTACTACTACTACTACTACTACTACTACTACTACTACTACTACTACTACTACTACTACTACTACTACTACTACTACTACTACTACTACTACTACTACTACTACTACTACTACTACTACTACTACTACTACTACTACTACTACTACTACTACTACTACTACTACTACTACTACTACTACTACTACTACTACTACTACTACTACTACTACTACTACTACTACTACTACTACTACTACTACTACTACTACTACTACTACTACTACTACTACTACTACTACTACTACTACTACTACTACTACTACTACTACTACTACTACTACTACTACTACTACTACTACTACTACTACTACTACTACTACTACTACTACTACTACTACTACTACTACTACTACTACTACTACTACTACTACTACTACTACTACTACTACTACTACTACTACTACTACTACTACTACTACTACTACTACTACTACTACTACTACTACTACTACTACTACTACTACTACTACTACTACTACTACTACTACTACTACTACTACTACTACTACTACTACTACTACTACTACTACTACTACTACTACTACTACTACTACTACTACTACTACTACTACTACTACTACTACTACTACTACTACTACTACTACTACTACTACTACTACTACTACTACTACTACTACTACTACTACTACTACTACTACTACTACTACTACTACTACTACTACTACTACTACTACTACTACTACTACTACTACTACTACTACTACTACTACTACTACTACTACTACTACTACTACTACTACTACTACTACTACTACTACTACTACTACTACTACTACTACTACTACTACTACTACTACTACTACTACTACTACTACTACTACTACTACTACTACTACTACTACTACTACTACTACTACTACTACTACTACTACTACTACTACTACTACTACTACTACTACTACTACCGTATATTCTTGTTATTTTGTATGGGATTTTTGTTTCCATCCTTGTCTTTATTTGTTTTTGTTTGTGCTTTTCTTCTCGATTCTATTCTTGCTTTTATTCTTATTTTAATTTTCGTTTTGATTTATTTTTTGACGTAGGGCTACGGGGAGCCATTCCATAATTGAGATTCTAGTTAGCATCACGATGCAAGTTGTTGAACGCTAATAACTCTACCAATTATGAATGAATTTTCATGTTTTATATACCGACTAGCTGACCCGACAAACTTTGTATTGCCACAAATTAAACTGTGTTGTACATAAATCGTGAATCTCGAATGACCTTTCTCACAATCTTGAGTTTTGCAAGTTTCTGGGGAGTTCATGGGTATTTTAATATACAAATTTTCCTCACAGTAAAGTAGAAAACAACTCCCCCCATTGCTTAGCATGATAAAATAAAGCGGATAGCATTTAAATATTCGCCATCATTACAAACCATTTCGCCGAATACCATTTTGCGGAACACCAATTCTCGGTTGACCATAACGCGGAATATAGAATTTCGCAGAATACCATTTCGCGAAAAACCTTACGCGGGATGTCCCATTTCACGGAAAATCTTTTCGTAGACAGTACCATTTCGCAGGGGTGACCCAACTGTAGGAAAGTAAAAGAGGTCAGTAGATCTAGGAAAATAAATAAGATAGAGGTGATCTCTACGGGGGGCTGTCTCCCCGCAGTGGCCGGCGAATCCGACGGCACGTCGCCGGCAACACTCGCGGCTTGTGGCCGTCTCGCGCTGAATTATCTAATGTTACTATTGATAGTTTTTGGTGGTCTTGTTATTGATTAATGTTTTATGAAAAAGTCTAAAATTTCTCGAGTTCGAGTAGTTTTTGAGTTACGCAAAAATTTCTGTTTTATTTGTATGATAGTCCTTATCCCCCTACCACAGGGGTGAGGGGTCTCAAATCATCATTAAAAAATCCTACTTCCAAAACCCCCCACATGGCAAATTTGGTTCCATTTGCTTGAAAACTTTTCGAGTTATGAAGAAATTTGTATTTCATAAGAGTGTGAGAGCCTCCCCCTAAAAAGGGAGAGGGGTCCTCTCATGCCTCCAAAAACATCAACATGCCCAATATGGTTCCATTTGATTAATTAGTTCTCGAGTTATGAGAAAATTTGTATTTCATTTGTATAGGAGCCCCCCCCCCTCCTAAAAAGGTAAGGGGTCCTAATTCATCATAGAAAAATTTCATGCCTCCAAAAACACCCACAGGCCAAATATGGTTCCATTTGATTAATTAATTCTCGAGTTATGACGAAATTTGTATTTCATTTGTATAGGAGCCCCCCCTCCTAAAGTAGGGAGAGGTTTCAATTCACCATAGAAAAATTCTTGTCTCCAAAAACACCCACCTGTCAAATTTGATTCCATTTGCTTGATCAGTTCTCGAGTTATGAGGAAATTTGTATTTCATTTGTGTGGGAACCCCCCCTCCTAAAAAGGTAAGGGGTCCTAATTCATCATAGAAAAATTTCATGCCTCCAAAAACACCCACATGCCAAATATGGTTCCATTTGATTAATTAATTCTCGAGTTATGAGGAAATTTGTATTTCATTTGTATAGGAGCCCCCCCTCCTAAAGTGGGCAGGGGTCTCAATTCAGCATAGAAAAAATTCTTGTCTCCAAAAATACCCACATGTAAAATTTTGTTCCATTTGCTTGATTAATTCTCGAGTTATGCAGAAATTTGTGTTTCATTTGTATGGGAGCCTCCCCCTCTTAGTGGGAGGAGGGTCTCTAACGATCATAAGAACCTTCCCTGGCCACAAAAATCCTTACATGCAAATTTTCACGCCGATCGGTTCGGTAGTTTTCGATTCTATAAGGAACATTCGGGCAGACAGACAGAAATCCATTTTTATAGGTATAGATTTGTGTGGGAGCCCCCCCTCTTGGGGAGGGGAGGAATCTCTAACCATCATAAGAACCTTCCCTGGCACCAAAAACCCCTACATGCAAATTTTCACTCCGATCGGTTCAATAGTTTTCGATTCTATAAGGAACATAAAGTAGGTTTGTTCTTGATATTTTTAAATTGTTTCCAAACGCACATTTTTGCCAGGGCCACTGTAATGTTTTCTCGTGGTTTGGTTAAATATCTCTAACAAAGCTCAAAACGACTTGATTTAAATCTACAAGTTCAATGCATGCCATAATCTTTTTGAGCAATTATTCGAAAAACATCAATTGAAGGCTGTTTCCCTGCTGGGAACTGCACTACTACAGTGAGTTTGGAAAACGTAAATAGCTAATGATTAACATCGTTTCTATTCCGCTGCGTTAACGATAAAACGTTTTTGAAGTATTATGAAGACTACGTCAAGCGGCTAGGTTTGGATAGATGGGCTGTCATTCCAAAAAATCTTTTTTTAGTACCGTCTCAATAGCATATCCTTGCCACAACAAAATACATTCTATTTTACCTACTCTTCATATAACATAACGAATCATATTCAACTGAACGGTATAGCTGTAGCGCACTTCCCCAGCAAAGACATCAAATTCGTCCAGGTTTAATTGCCGTACGAAAACAAATCGTCATTTTGTTGGAACTAGGAGACCTCGTCACATTTTCTGGCGTACTTCTCAAGCAGAAATATCAAATTAATATAGGTTTGATTGCTGCAAAAAAAATTTTTTTTATTAACGATCCTTCAAATAGGTTTATTCATTCAGGTCCGTTCAAAAAATCTTTGACCTGTTAAGACGAGGGGGTTTTGTTACTTTTTTTTTATAAAAGAAAATCACTATGAATAAATGATGCATTTAAGGTTCAAACACGCGTCATTGATTTCTGGGATTTCAAAACGCAGTTTTTATGCTCAAACTAAATTATATGTTCACGAAAATTTATCATTGCGTTTTTTGTATCTATCAGCATATGTAGCTTGTGCTGAACGTGCTGCTCGAGTCTCAGATGCTGATACAGTTCATGTTCTAATAGTTAACTACGTTCTAGGGAAAGTTGTTGTATCATAGTGACGATTTTTAGAAAATTGGCGACATAGGTACGAGCTATCCTTAAAGGTATAAACCATCAATGCGGCATTCACACCTACATTGATTATTATCTTTTTACGAGATGAAAATCGCCGAAACAAGAAGTCTTCAGCTCACTGTGGTTTAAAATTGGAAGCATAGTTAATGTTCCCTCCTGGAAAGTAAACTGAATAATACGGTTCTCTTGAAGTTCAATTTTTGATTAGATAACGCTTACGCGTAGACCAGATTGAAAACAAAAAAAAACTTTTTCCATTCTAAGATTTCATTGAATTCGACGAAAGCATTGAGGCGTTGAATTTCTCTACTAAGGTAGATTTCACAGCGAAATATGTGATCGTACGAACGACGATACGTACGACGACGACGATGACCTGTGAAACCAGATCAGATCAAGGCATTGCTGATGCTACTGCTCCGTAAGAAAGTGATAATAGATTCATTTCCGTTCTCTAATCGTCTACCGTATCATTATCAACTTCACTCAATTAATATAGCTTTGTTTAATGTGGCCCCCAAATCACCTCCAGACCGGCATTTCAATCAGTGAATGGAGTTTCTCAAGCCATAAAGGGAACGCTAATAAAATGAAAAATATCCCAAATCAAGGCAGTTTTCCTGTGGTCCGCAGCTAATTATCGTTTGCGGTCGTTTTTTTCTACTTTAATGTGGCTCCACAGTCAGAAGCTAAAAATTAACAATACCACAATGACCGTGCGGATGTCTCGGATGTCTCTATAAGTTTGATTTTGATCGCAGCCGTTTGGCCAACCGATGTGACTATTTTAAGTATTCAAAGCGGCGATGATGATGGGCTGCAGCACGTCCGCAGCAATTCTCTCAAACATTCGAGTTCTGTCGACGAAAAAAAAAACGAGCAGCGATCTGATTTACGATCCTGATAACACCCAAATGTTTGCAATATTTTCTTGTTAACTGGACAACAGAAAATAGCCCGAAACTTTCTAGCCGTAGCTTTAACCGTACGTGTGACCAGAGGAGGCATTGTTCCTGGGAGGTAAGGGGGAAAACCGTGGGCCCAACTTTGGCGGTCGAAGCTTTCGCAGAATTTTAATGAAGTGCTTGCGCTTGATCGTAATTTATTACTTCGTAGCCTAGATCTTAGCTGGATATCAAATTATGGATTTTTTTATTCGCCGAAAATTCAGTCAAAAATAAAACAATTCATGGTTGATCTGATTCTCTGGTCATTATCAACGGCACGAAGGTCTGCCCAAAAATTATGCATTACTTCACTTCGTTAAAGCGTGACCACGCGTGGGGTTGAGGTTTGTTTTGAATAAATCATTGATCCTGATAGTAAATGGGTTGTAAAGTAAACCAAAAGTAGTAGCTCTTTTTAGTTTTCGTAGCCCCTGTGGCATTAATCAAACTCTTGCTGTTTTACTGGTTGATTATTATAGGCCCTGTCCTGCCCAATGATTGCTATTGGACAAATTGTATTGGTAATCGGAAAACCATGAAGTCGTTTTATGTAACTTATCTTTTATAGCATTGAGTGGAGTTTCCGGTATGCGGTAACACCGGTAGCACCTTATTATTATAATAAAATAAATATTTGCCATAAGCGAAACGATTGACCGAAGCTCTATCTAGGGTATCGCGCTCCTATTGGCATGCATACTGTTTTATTGGGTACTTCCAACATCGTGACTGAATGAAACCAGTAATAAGTTCAGTTTCTTTAACGGTTTTGTAATTGTAAATCGAACCGATTTTATTTTTTGCTCACGCTGCTATTGGACCAGGGTTGATTGCATATAGTATAAATTATTATTTTTATTGATCCAAATTACGACCAACCCTATTGAATTACACTTTCCAATCAGATCAGTAGTTTTCTGACTTAATCGGTCTTAAATTTAATGCTATAGTAATATTGGAAAGTCGTAATTTTTATTATGTTTACTTATTCAGAAATTATCTTAATTGGTTTTCGAAGCTAATATCGCTAGGTTTTGCCACTGTTCCAAAGGTTATTCTGGTATATCGGTTTAAATATTGTCTATGAGATTTTTTATAGCATGAAATTTAAGTTTTAGTGGAGTCGAATTTGAAAAGCTGCATAATCAGGTGATATTGACCATTTTTGCATGAAATGTATGAAAAACTACCGCCATTCACTAGTGTGTATGCAGTCAGGCATGTCGCGCTGTCTTGTTGGAATAATATCATAAATCAAACCGCTTTTTTGAGGCTAAATATTTTCACATTAGCTCAACACATTGTGAACCCAGACTGTATGTTTAGGGCCACCTGTACGGTGCAATTGTCTGAAGCCCTCAGCTATCGATGAAGGTTATTACGAAAGACAAAATGATCGCGCGATTAGTGGGTAGTAACTGCAGGAAAATCGTCCTCTAATTTAAAGTTCGACGCTTTTAGCCTCAGACACATTTCCGACGGACTGATGGCCAATGCGCACTGAAGTCACCTTGCCCTTACCTAAGCGTTGCACTTTTCGTTGTTTCGAGCGGCGGCAGCAGCAGCAGCAATCCACCGTGCCCCGGTTCCAGCTCCAGCCGGTACGGAGTGCAGCCGACGATACTTTATGACTTCCGGCCATCATGAATTTCTCTGCCACACCATTTGTTTACTTTTAAACTAAACTTCGAGTTCCTGCGCCCGGTTGACCGAGGCGGCACAGGTTCGCTCCGTGTCGCTCGGTTGTCTGTTGCTAGTCCACACCCCCGCAGGCGAAAGGTGACTCGTGCTCGGGTGGTGCAGTGAGTAACCAGCTCAGTTCAGCGCAGCTCGAAGTTCACCTTATTACAGACTCTAAGAAATTACAATAAATTGGCAGTAATGACGGTCATTACCGCCAATATCGTTGCAGCTATTATGATTGGCTCACCGGCCGACCGACGACGGCGGACGGTTCTTCGGTTCTTTCTATGCTCGGAAAGTCTGGTACCACCGGCGATGACGGCGGAGTGAATCTCGGTACAAAATATGACAAGGAAAGTGGCAGCCCTTTGAGCAAATATTGACATTCACACGAGATTGTGGTCGGAAAATTTGTGGCTAATAATGGAACGTATTAACGATCGGTTGTACAGCGGTAATAAACTATTTAAATCTAAATTGGATAGTTTGTTGGTTTTACTGGTGTAGGAGGATAACGGTAACGACAAAACCTTGAATGACTGTCAGACAAATTAGCCTTTATGAGTTGCCATTTTTATTAATGGTACTTTACTCTTGCTTCGAAAAAAAAATCTCTTGCGGTAGCGCGAATCGCACTGACCACTTCCTAATTTTGTTTGTGAAACATTAATTATTTTGTCGATTAACTCAAATAAATTTCTCCTTACTAAATTTGCTTCGTCCTTCCAGATATTGATGTTCCCGCAAACGCTATGGATTGAGATGCGTTCGAGACTACTCAAGCTATGATGTTTGTCACAAACAGCAAGAAATATGAAGGTCTGTGCTAGAGACATGGACGCGTTGACGTAGAACTTTCCTTTTTTTGTGGCCGCTTTTTCCTCTTATTCTTCTTTTGAAGCCCCGTGTTTTTCGTTTTCCTCGTTTCCAGATCCAACTTCAGGCGACTACTACAACGAGCGGAGATAGCGGCTCGGAAGGGACCCAGCAGGAATGGACAAAATCATTCAAAACAAAGAGAAAGAGAGCGAAGGTGACATTGATATAGCAGAACGTCAAACTAGAACGTCGGATCTTCAATCTGATGACAACACCAAGTTATAGTGCTAATAACAATAGTAGACAACAGCACAGACCACACATAGAGCAAAGTCCAGGACTGAACTCTCTATTCACGCCGTGATCCAGAAGCGCTGGTTCCCAGGAAGTACGGTTGCCTGGCAAGACAATTTTAAACACGGTCTTGTGAAGATCAATGAACTATACGACCTCTCACAGGAAAAGTCCAACCTGCTCAAAGAGGTGTAAAGCAGTGTTATTCCTATAAGATTTTTGTTATAAGAGCCCTAATGAAAAGCGTGTTGGAGGAGAAGAGCGCGTTGGCTGTCAAAACGAGCAGAGGCTGTCAAAACGGCGGATGACGAGGATACTGATTGGAGGTCGGTCGTTAATAAGAAGGAGTGGAAAGGGAATGAAAAGAAGAAGAACAAATCAAGCAAGGTAGAGACGAAAATCTACAAGCAAGAAAAAGGAAAACCAAATCGCGCCGGAAAAGACGCAAAGGCGATGCGCTCATCGTTGAAGCAAAGGGAGAAACGTCATATGCTCTCTTCCAAAGGATGAGACATGACTCGAAACTGAAAGGTCTTGAAGAGAATGCGATAAAATCCAGACGCACCCAGAATGTCTAGTTGCTGTTTGAGCTGTGAAAAGACCATGCAATTAAAAGCTTAGCATTCAAGGAGATGGTTGAAAACGTCCTAGGTGACGAGGCGAATGCGAGAGGATTATATCTCAGGAGACGTTCCGAGTGTTCCCAACCAATTGGAAAGATGCTTCAAATGTATGAACTTTGGTTAGCAGCCCAGAAACTGCTCTGGTACAGTCTGCTCTGGTGGTCTGGTCCAAATTGTGTAGGAACTGCGAACAGAAGGGACATTTTGCCAGTGACTGCAAAAGGCAATGGAGGTGAATGCTCTGCAAATGCGAGGACGGCAGCGACCATATGACGGTGGGTTTTAATTGCCCTGTGTACGGAATGGCGAAGGTAAGCCAACAGTAATGGAGGTGATTCAAATAAACATCAACCACTGCGACACTGCACACCAACTGTTGTGGCAGTCGACAACGGAAGTGAATTGTGATATTGCAATTATTGCGGAGCCGTATCATGTTCCTCATGGCAACGGCAGCTGGGCGGCAGATAGAGCAGGAGAGGCGGCGATTCAAGTTATGGGACGGTAACCTATTCAGGAAGTGGTTTCGAACCTGCACGAAGGTTTTGTAATCCCTAAAGTTCGTGGAATTTTTATATGCAGTTGCTATGCACCCCTAAGTTGGAAAATGTAACAGTTCCACCATATGCTGGACACTTGTACTGAGAATCTTGTTAGAAGAACACCGATCGTTATAGGCGGTGGTTTTAATGCGAGAGGAAATAGCCTACTGGAAGCTCTGGCTAAGTTAGAGGTAAGACTCTGCAACGAGGGCACCACAAGCACTTTCCCCAGGGATGGTCGAGAGTCCATCATCGACGTCACTTTCTGCAGTTCATTGTTGGTGGTAAACATGAACTGGAGGGTTTTAGAGGGGTATATTTACAGCTGTCACCAGACGATCCGATATTACATTGATACACGGAATCCCACAGCTCCAAAAATATAGAGCCAATAAACAAAGGTGGAAAACGTAGGTCTTCGACGAAGAACTTATCATTGTTATTGTTCATTGTTCAAGTGTTATGCGTGGGCAGCCAGGACGTAACCGTGGAGCGTCGACGAACTGAAGGAAACGCTGTAGTGAATGCATGCTAAGTAACAATGCCGAGGAAACAAGAACCGAGAAATAAGCGACCCCCAGGTTATTGATGGAACGAGGAGCTCTGGGTACTTCGTGCCAACTGCCGTACGGTAAGAAGAAGCATCCAAAGAGATAGAAATGTCGCAGTAAGGGAAAAGCAAAGATATGAGGTTAGAGTAGCCAGAGTCGTATTTAAAAAGGCGATAAAGAAGAGTAAATCGAACTGTCTGAAAGAGCCATGCAATGACGCGGATGTTAATGTTAATCCATGGGTTAACGCCTACAGAGTAGTGATGGCAAAGCTCAGTGGTCCAACGACAATACCAACTGAAAGGTGCCCCCACAAGTTAAAAGCCATTGTAGAGGAGCTATTATCGGAGCATGTTTTGGCCGTCTGACCACCTACGCCGTATGACGAAGGGGAAGGCGACGACGTTGAGCGCAGACAGGTAGGTGTCCAACAACGAACTAATAGCAGCTGTACAAAAACTGACAGCGAAGAAAGCACTCACGCCGGATGGAATCCCCAACGTGGCCCTGAAAGCGGCATTGCAGGTATACCTAGACATGTTCAGGACAGCAATGCCGAAATGTCTAGACGACGGCCATTTTAAAAGAAGTAGAAGGTACAGAATTGCTGGTATTGTTACCAAAACTAGGGAAACCTCCGAGGGAGCTAGCATCGTATAGACCCATAAGCCTGCTGAATACACTTGGAAAACTACTGGAGAGGATCATTTGGAATAGGTTTACGGTATGTTTGGAGGATGATCACGGACTTTCAGAGAGACAATTCGGGTTCCGTAAAGAGAGACCTACGGTGGACGCCATTTGCACGGTGATCGAAAGCGCTGAGTAGGCATCCAAACAGAAACGCAGGGGAAACCGATACTGTGCAATGATAACGATGGGCATCAAGAACGCATTCAACAGGGTCAGCTGGGAGGCCATAGCTATAGCGCTCCATAGAATGAGGGTCCCTGGTTATTTGTGCAGGATGTTGAGAAGTTACTTCGAGAATCGGGCGTTGTTTTACGAGACAAACAAGGGACAGAGGACGACAGAGGACTACGGCGGGAGTCCCGCAAGGCTCTATTCTAGGTCCATCTCTCTAGAACGGAATCTAGAACGACGGAGTACTAAAACTGATTCTGCCTAGAGGCGTGGAGCTCGTTGGCGTCGCAGACGGCTTCATAGTAGTAGTAATAGAAGAGTCGCTGGAACAGGTAGAAATGCGGAAAGCGCTGGTGGTCAGCAACCGCAAGGCAGCTCAATCAGCGAACTTCATTGTGGGAGAGCACACCTTGAAGCGATGGTTGAAACACCTAGGAGTATGGATTAACGACAGGCTAAATTTCAACCACTGACAAACCGACATGACACACAGAAGAAAATCCTTTTAAAACCATCATCCTACACATTTTACTTGCTCACTAGCACCCTCTGTTATGCATGTTGCGAAGTAGCTTGCATTCGCGGGGTTTTAAGCTACAGGTTTTTACATTTGTATGGTTTTATACTGAAAACTCGAAGCAACACTCGCGCGTCGCGATGTGGCCATGTTGCGAAACATGCTTTTTTGAAAAATGAGTGGTTTTTGATTGGACGATGGAATTAACGTGAGTGTCTCGTATGTTTGTCTGTGTTTCAACTATCACGTCGACTGCACGTGCGAGAAAGTGGGAAAAGCGATTAGCGCGCTAGCCAGCATCATGCCAAGCAACTCTGGTCCAAACAGCAGTACAAGACATATTTTAATCTGTGTATCTTCCTCGTTAATGCGATACGGTGGTCCTGTTTGGGCAGCAGCGTTTAAAACTTAGCGGAACAAGAAGAGATTGAACAGTACGTGTCGGCTAAAGGAAGATGGACGCATAGGTTACCACCAGTACTCTCAGCCTGGGTGAACAGGAAGTACGGAGAAGTGAACTTTTATCTGACGTAATTTCTCTGGGGACATGGTTGCTTCAGACAGTATTCATCGATTTGGGCATGCCAGGTCGCCCTTCTGTCCGGAGTGCGGCGATTTTGAAGAAATATCCGAGCATATATGGTCTTTGTATGTCCCAGATTTGAAGCGGTGCGCGAGGATATGCCTAAACTAAACATAGACAATATTGTTGAGAAAATGTGTCTCGATGAGAACATTTGAAATGTCGTCAGCAGATCAATCTCAAGAATCCTGGTCGAGCTTCAACGAACATGAAGAACAGAGCAGTGAGCCGGCAATGCCTAGCTTTGCTGAAATGGCGACGAGTGCAAAGAAGACAATGCGGCCTGTTGAACGAACGTCTCTAGGCCGCATAAATATAACACACAGATCAAAAGCAACGCGATTCTGGGTGCGGTAAAATCTTAGACAGGATTGAAATGTAAGAGGGAATGGATTTTTCCGAATTTGGTTCACACACAAAATCACAGCACTCACAGCACAGCACAGCACACGAGTAGAGAGTGGTCCTTCAGTCCGGGAAGCAGATGAGTTGACGGAAAGGCTAGTGAGAGCATGGGACACAACCATGCCAAGAAAACAGGAACCCAGGAACAAACGGCGACTAGTGTACTGGTGGAATGAGGCTTCAAGGGCGCCTAGAGCTAGACGTCTCAGCGCCAGAGGACGCGCACATCTAGCAAGATCTGAGACGGGCAGAGAGGAACGTGGGAAAGACTGCAGAGTGGCTAGTCCAAACAAGCTGAAGGTGAATATCGAGGGACTTTTTCCGCAGCATGCCCAACGACCTGGCCCCCGACAGTCTATCGTGAACAAGAGGATAGCAACGCCGCAGAAAAAATAATCAGCAACGTGGATTTTGTGATAGTTGCAAAGGGTTGAAGGCGAGAAAAGCACTCGGAATGGATGGAAACCTCAACATTGCATTGCTTTGAAAACGGCGATCTTGGCGTTTCCGGACATGTTTTAGGTCGGTCATGCAAAAATGCCTGGAGGAAAGCTATTTCCCAGACAGATGGAAGGCGCAGAAGCTGGTGCTGCTACCTAAACCTGCCCTATATAGCCCTGTATGCTTGCTAGATTACTCTAGGGAAACTTCTGGAAGACGTCATTCTCAACAGATTGACGAAATACTCCACGGTGGATGCAATCCGGACAGTAATTGAGAGGGCCGAGAAATCGTTAATGCAGAAGCGGCGCAGCGGGGAGATCGTTTCTGCGCCGTGATAACCATAGACGTTAAGAATGCTTTCAACAGTACCAGCTGGGAAGCAATCGCCGTAACGCTGCACAGAATGAGGGCCCGCGACTACTTGCGCAGAATTCTGAGGAGGTATTTTTAGAACCGAGTGCTAGTCTATGACACGTCAGTTGGACTAAAGTCCATCAGGATCACGGCGGGCGTCCTTCAAGGTTCCATCCTCGGTCCAACGCTTTGGAATGGAATGTACTACGACGTATTGACATTAACACTACCTAAAAGTGACGAGATTGTCGGCTTTGCAGACGACGTAGTTCCAACGGTCACAGATGAGTCGTTGGTAGAAGTGGATATGCTGGCGACTGAGACCATAGACATGATAGCACCCTGGTGGATACTTGGAATGAAACTCTAGGTGGCTCACCACAAGACGGAAGTACGGTTAGTAACCATAGTGGTTAGTAACCATAATGCAGTGCAGCAGGCACAAATCATCGGAGATCATGTCATAGTCTCGCAACGGAGTCTTAAAAATATCTGGGAGTGATATATGATGACCGGCTAAACTTCAATAGCCACGTTAATTACGCTTGCGAGAAGGCGGCGAATGTCACTAATGAAGTTGCTAGGATAATTCCGAACAATTCAGGACCAAGGAATAGTAGATCGTCGATACTTAGGTACGGTGGTCGCGCTTGGATTGCAGCATTAAATACTAAATACCATCTCTAACCTCATGTGCTTTGTAACTAACACGTTGAGGCGCATAGAGAAACGCCAACAGGTAGACGCAATATACATTGACTTCGCTAAGGCATTCGATAAGGTTCCACACGTGCTAGCTGTTGAAAAAATGAGGCGTCTAGGTTTGCCGGATTGGATTTGTAACTGGTTGTATTCTTATTTGACTGGCCGGACGGCTTTCGTGAATGTTCAAGCACTGACGAACTGACATGACACATAGAAGAAAATTCATCAAAAACCATCGTCCTGCACATTTTGCTTGCACACTAGCGCTCTCTGTTATGCATGTTGCGGAGCAGCTTGCATTTGCAGGGTTTTGTACTGTAGGTTTTTTACATTTGTATGGTTTTAAACTGGAAACTCGAAGCAACACTCGAGCGCAGCGGTGTGGCCATGTTACGAAACATGCTTTTTTGAAAAATAAGTGGTTTTTGAATGGACGATGGAATTAACGTGAGTGTCTCGTCTGTTTGTCTGTGGTTCAAGGAACTAAGTCATATAGTTTTCCTATTCCGTCCGGAGTACCTCAAGGCAGTATCCTAGGACCATTAATCTTTGTACTTTTCGTGAATGATATTTGCGATTGGATCGATTCCGAGAAATTGTTGTTCGCTGACGACCTAAAAATCTTTCGTACTATCACTTCCTCTCTCGATCGCGACGCTTTGCAAAGTGATATTAACAACCTGCTTCGTTGGTGCCTCGTAAACGGTATGGAAGTGAATGTATCGAAATGCAACGTTATTTCTTACTACCGCCTTCGCAATCCACAACGATTTACATACTGCATACACGCACACGACATAACACGCTGCAGCTCCGTCAAGGATCTGGGGGTTACAATTGACAGCAAGATAAAGTTCGACGAGCACATTAACACTACTTCGTTCAAAGCGTACGCCATTCTTGGTTTCATCCGTCGGGTTGCCGCTGATTTTGAAGATATTTATGCCTTCTAAACGCTGTATTGCTCTCTTGCTCGCAGTATTCTGGAGTATGCTGCACCGGTATGGTCACCATATAATATTACTCACGCCAATAAAATTGAAAGCGTTCAACGTGCATTAATTCGGTATGCTCTGCGCCGTTTGCCATGGCAGAACCCGCTACGCCTTCCTGCTTATGAAAATCGTTGCCGGTTAATAGGACTCAGTACGCTAGCAGAAAGAAGAGTATTGTCGCGAAGATTATTTATTTTCGACTTACTAACGGGGGCCGTCGATAGCAGTTGCCTCCTGGAGCAGTTGAACTTCCACGCGCCTCGTCGTAGTCTGCGAAATTACGCATTACTTTGGACCCCGACGCATCGAACAACGTATGGCCATAATAACCCGCTTCATGCTTGTTGTAGACATTTCAATGAAGTAAACCATTTATTTGACTTTAATATTAGCAAAAGTAGGTTTAGAAATGCAATAATTAATTCAGAAAATTAGAGCAATATGAGTTATACTAGTCTGTACTGCACTGAAGACTGTAAACAACAATAAATAAATAAACGGAATCGAGCGAAGTTGAACTTGTTGAAAGCGAGGTTCAGACTCATGGCAATACGGGTCGCAAGTGCGTACAGGACTATCTTGTTGGAGGTAGTATGCATTATCGCTGGAATGATTCCCATCGACGGACTCCTGGAGGAGGACATCGAGTGCTACAGGCGGAAGGAAACCAGAGGAATAAGGAAACTGGTGCGAGTGGAGTCAATGATCAACTGGCAGTTCCAGTGGGACACGACCATGAACGGATGATGGACCCACAGACTAGTACCGAATCTCTCGACGTGAGTAAATAGAAAGCATAGAGAAATTAACTTCTCACGCACGCGGTTTTTGTCTGGTCACGGCTGCTTTGGACAATATCTATATCGGTTCGGACATGCACGGTCACCCCTCTGTCCGGAGTGTAGAAACGTGGATGAAACACCAGAACATGTAGTGTTCGACTGTCCTAGATTCGAGGTAGCGCGAAGAGAGATGCCCACTCTTTACGCGGAGAATATTGTCGAGAAGAGGCCACTTGGAATGTCGTTAGCGGAGCAGTGACGCAAATTCTGTCGGAGTTGCAACGTAAATGAAGAAACGTCTGGCATCGTTGCAGCTGAAGAAGTCGATTCGCGTATCAGAGTCGGGAGATATTCCATCGCCGGGGAAATCTCTGTTGGAGTAGAATAAATCCATCGCCGGAAATTGGTCGAGTAACTACAAACATGAGCAGATAGGTTTTTAGTGGGTTAAAGTCCTACACCGTGCCACATAATGAATATCATCATTATTGTGCCAGGCATCGAGCTTTTCTTCACTTAAAAAAACACACACATACACCGCCAAGAGAGCTTCAATAGCAAAGCATCAACTTGTAGTAGAATTTCATGCCCGATGACAAGCAATAGTTTAAAGATTGAACTCGGCTTCGGCTCAATTTTGTGTTTTTTGATCATTTTCTTAATCTTAATCTTTATATAAAATAAATCTTCAAAGAACCGTTTTTGCAATTACCAAGTACCGTGTACCCCCGTTGGTATAACCTTCTTTAGTGTGAACATTTTTAATCTGTACCCCGGTGGTATGAATGTGTTCACATTAAAAACCGATCAAGCGTCACACGTCACAAGCGTTGACGTTAAAGTTGACCGGTAAATTAAAAAAAGCAAAAAATCTTAATGCGTTTCCCCTTGCTCAGGAGCTTTAGCAATAAAGCTCATATGCAACTTACCTCTCTCCAGCACTCAAAATAGACCATTTTAGTCGAAACTGCCGAACCAATAGACCAAATCATTATACCGTCAATTGACAGATACTGGCGCCCTTGTTTACATTTTGGAAAATTTTCCTTTTGGTTTATAGCGAATGTAGCGCGTGTTTTAACACTTTAAAGGCATAATGGCGTTTTAAATTTATCCTAATGCTGTTTAAAACAACAAACTTGCCGTTTACCAGCTGAAACTTTTTTGGACTCTGTGGTCTGTTTGTAAACAAGGGCGCCAGTATCTGCCAGATGACGTCACCTTGATTTGGTCTATTTCGTCTTCTACAAACCGAACGTTTAGAATTCGCGCATGTTTGAAATGTTTTCAAAACGTTTGTTTTCGTCAAATCAAAACAACAAGCTCATAGGGTGCGCGTCTTACGCGTATGTGAAAATGAATAGAGTTACCAAATATTCAGATTAAAAATGAACTCACCCAATCTGAACGAGCTGTTTTTCATATTTGCGGGGGTTGAGTGTAATAGCTACTACTTTGCATTTAATATTTTTTACTAATAAATGTTATCAAATTCATCTATAGAAGGCCCAGTTTTTAAAGTAAAACGTAGTAAGGTATGGTTTGATTCTAAAGGTCTTGCTTGAATTTCCAGTGGCTGTCTGTAGCGTTGATATAGATAGCCTATTAACCACGAAGCACGAAGGTGACTTATTCTTTCAGATTGTCAATTTGAGGGATACGTAAATCGTGCTGAGATTTATGCACAAGCTCACGCCTTCTTGTTCAACAAGTCGTTGTTTCCTAACAGTCAGTGAGTGCAGTGTTTGGGACTGCGCAACAGACTTGACATGACACTGCCCTGAACCGCGCACCGTAGGCGACAACAACATGTGCTTGGAATTTCACACTTTCGCTTGTATACCACGATGCACGTAATCGGTCGACATCGTGAACTGAACCGATGTAGTGCACCGTTACTAATTTTACATCATCGCACGACGTTGGTTGTCACAAACGTACCTACTAGTGACTAGACTAATATCTTAAAACCTTCGGTGAACCTCGGTAACTTATTGAATTGGGCAACTGCCTCGCAGTTGCAATCGCTTAGAATAATTGTTAGAAAAATGGGCATTTAGGTATATTGAATGTTTTATCGAATATTGATTAGATTTAGCAGTAAAAACTACTTCTTGATTTAGTTTTAGAAAAAATGCCGAATCAATATGTGAAGAAAAGGAAAAGTTCACTTTCGAAACTAGTTTTCACGATAACCAACAACCACTACTGCTTACACGCGCCTGTCAATATTCGTACAGTACACTAATCAACTAATCATGACTCAAAAACCTAGATTTACATCACTGGGAAGTTGTTGTAGAATTGGCTAAAATAGTTTTTATTAAAATCCAGTCTGGTCCAGCAGTGGAACGTTTCAATTCGAATATTTTAAGCGCAATCTTCAATGTTACCGTTCAGCAAATCGAAAAATCCAGAACGACTCTCGGGGTGGTCGACCGTAGCTGCGTTCGAACCAACGAACGCCGAATGGATCGGATGGTGTCTTTTGATTGGCATATCCAAACGCCCATCCCCGGGGAAAAGGCGTGTAAGTGAACAAACAAAGAAGGAATTGCAATTATTTTGCAACGGAAAGGATGATAAATTCGCTGTAAAACCGTGACCACCAGCAAGGAAAGCGAGAACCGTAATTGATACGAGGCTTGAAAGCCAAACGGATGGTGTCCCAAATTTCGAATCAGGGAACTAATTTTGCCCCACTTTCTCACAGAACCATTTAATAGAGTGGTTACTACACAATGGAGATAAATAGCAACTATTTTCAAATCCGTCCAATCCGATCGGGTGATTAACGGGCGATGGCCAAATAGTTTCCAGTTCTGCAAGACCCCCAATGGGCGAAGAAACGCGAGTGATTCAGCGTCGTTTCCCGCTGGTTTTGCGCCGCTCTAGCGCAGCTAGACTCTGTTGTCCATAATCGCTAATAACGAAATTATACGAGTCGCTGATTTATGTCTTAATTTACATTTGTCCGACGCATGTATTTATTTATGCGCAGCCAGCCGCTATTTTACATGTTAACATAATTCCACTGCCTCGGAGCTGCTTATACCTACCTATTCCTTCGAGTCTGTTGTTTTGGTTGCTCGCGAAAAAAAGGCTTCTCGTGGTGTCGGCCTGCCTGCCTGCCAGCCAGCCACCAGCCAGCTTACAGCCACGTCGGACGAAGTGACGTGTAGTGTGGAAACCTCATAATCGTCCAGTTATGAACAGTTATAAATTTTCGCGGCGGCCTCCGCCCTCCGCTGCAGGCCGAAGGCCTCCATCGGCAGATAAGGATTGCGAATGCTGCACCCTGTGTTGCGGTTCTTTTTTCTTTCCTTTGAGGACCTTGTTCTGCTCGATAATATGCAACACCAATTGGTAACCAAATATAATACGTGGTGCAATTTAGTTAATTTTTTCTATCGTCAGAAATAGGGTGATTCATCAATGACTCAAGAGTAAATTTTCCAATAAAATCAATTTTAATTTTGTGTTCGTGGTTTTGCTTGAACAACTGCTACTTGAAACGTCCTACTTGAGAATGAAAGATACCGGGGTCCGTTCCGTCGGTCGGTTGTGATACCGACGGACGTAAATCACGGTACCTTTATCAAACCATTGGATCGTTGGATAACGTGGTTTGGTGGCTCGGAAAATTCACAGGCTCGCGTGTCGGAGGTAGCAGCTACTCGCGTAGACTAATAGACGTACAACAAAATGGCTAATGAAATGACAGCCAACAGTCATAACTTAATTTATTGCAGACCGGGTGTCACAACATTTCCAACTGCTGCCACAGCACTGCAGAGGCTGACTAGGCGAGGCTTGGGTGCTGCAAACGGAAAGGAACTATTAGAAAGAAGTTACTACAGAATACTTTGTGAGAAAGTCAGTAAACGTATGGCGTTTAAAAGAGTATGAGCTCATTCTATGGAATGTTGAGTTTTGTTGGCCATCATTTTGAAGGATCGAGATCGATTTAAATTGGAAAGATCGAATTTTTAAAGTAAAATGAACATTTTTAGTGCTATACGTAGGGTTGATCTTTTTAAACGTTTTAAAATCATCCTTTCTTTTCTCACTAGGTTTGGCTATCAGCAAATTATGTAAAATAAATCTTAAACAGAAGTATTTTACTATAATTAGTTGATTATACACCAGCGCACGTTTATTTATCAAAATAGAAGATATTCTTTAACTGAAGTTAAACCAAAAATATTTCAATACACACAAAAAAGACTCGAAAACAATGAGGTTATCAATTTGACATCACTTTCCGTGTGTGTCTAGCTATTTACCAGCCATAATATTTGACATTTCCTTAATGCATCGCACGTTTTCCGTACGTTCACGGTTAAACCAGAGGAACGTACGGAAAGAAAACGTGCGATGTATTGATAAAATGTCAAATATTGTGGCTCGTAAAAAGCTGGATACGTGCCAAGGGGTTTCCAAAAGCTATGATTACAATGCATCTTTGAAAAAAGATTTTTTGATAATCATTCTCTTGTGCTTACTAGAAGTTAGAAATGATTACTTAAGATTATCTATGATTATTTTATTGATAACCCAATAAGAACATAAGAGATTCCAAAAATAATCTATGATTACTACCGACTTGTATGCCTTACTGGAAATCCCTTGGTAAATGAATTGTTGTGATTTTCGTTTTAGACGAAAGAAAATTTTGATGGAGAGAATTTGGAAACACTTCGACGAATTTAAGACACAAAGTCAGTGACGTAATTTCAATAAAATGCTCAAAATAATCGCTTTTAGTGATATTAAAGTGCAAGGCTCAGAAGTTGACTGTGTTTGAGACAAATCTGTACAAGAACTTTTGGATTATTCGTTAAAATCCATCCGAGAAATGTTGAAAATTGAAGTGGCTTTTCTTTCTACGACGAATATTAGCACTAAACTTTATGTATTATTTATAAATATCTCGGTTGTGATGTAACAAGCTCTGCGAAATAGCAGAGAAAGAGGTGCTTTTAATCCAGTCCACTGTACTATCGGCTTCGACCAAATGCTTTCAGATTATAAATTAATTGCTTTAATTCAAAGGAAAGGATATTGAAAGAATCGGTACTTCATGATGGCTCAATAATGAGCTAGATCAAACGGAATAATAAACTTTATCCACCTTTGTTTCAAGCGTATTGCTTCTACGTTAGTATTTTTAGGAGAAATAGTATAATCGTACTTAAATCTCTAAAATCAACTAAATATTTTTAGACGCATTTAAATTTTGTTTTCATTTCGCTTTGATTGTCAATATACAACTAATCGCAAATCACTGACCCTCAATATCAGTTTGTTAGTGCTTTAGGTACTTTCGAGTCCTCGGCCAAAGACAAAACTATCATTAATCAAAAGAATGACGTAGGACCACGGGGGAATCTAAACTATTTTGTCCGTTAAATTGAACTGTTGTAGTACACAAGTTTTTTTTACACGGTTTATTTTTACGATTTTTGAATTAACGCGGTTTTTTGTTTTGTCGAGTTTTGAATTAACACATTTTTTTTTTGACGATTTTTGAATTAACGCGTTTTTTATAACATTTTGCGAATTAACGCGGTTTTTTAAACGGTTTTATTTTACACACCTCGTATCGCCCGTGTAAAAAATAACTTGAGTGCATATCTCTATTTGAAATACGAACTTAAAATTGAAATTAAGATTTAATTAGGTTAGATTTAAATTTGAGCGTAGAATCGAACCTGCAATTGGACTTAAAATTGAACTTGACATTGGACATTATATAAGACTTGAATTCGTACTAGTTTAAACTTGAAGTTTTGCTTGATATCGGCCGTAAACACGAAATCAGGCAAGAAGTTATACTCGCAATTAGGATTGACATTTTTCATCTTTGTTCTCTCACACATTTTACCTCTTTTCTGTGTGTTTTTTTTTCCTTTTTTCCAGTCCCGTTTTATCACTTCTTTCCGGATTTTTCCTGTTTTGTACCGTTTTCTTGGGTTTAGTTTTCATTTTTCTTCTTTTTCTTTCCGTTATTTTTTTTTCTATCGTTTTTTTTCCTTCTCATTTTTCCTGGTACATTGTCTCGATTTTCTTCGTACCGTGTCCTATTTTTTTAGCTTATTTTCTGTACTGTTTTTCTAATCTTTCACTCGTTTTATTGTTTTCTGTTTTTCCTTTTCCCTTCCTCCTTTTTTCGCTTACAGTTTTAGTCTTTTCTAACTATTTTTATCTCCTTTCCTTCTCGTTTGTCTGTTTCCGCTGACACAATTGTCCGTTTTTCTACAATATTTATTTTGTTTTTGGATTCCTTTTTCTCGTTGATTTTCCTTTTTTCCTTTTTTCTTCCATTTCTGAACTTTTTCTCTCCCGATATCTTTTCGTTCATTTTTCCTGGTTTTCTTTTCTTTTTTCGGTTCCATTTTCCGTTTCGTGTTCCCTTTATTTTATATATCGTTTGACCTCTTTCACCCGTTTCTTATCTTCCCTTTTAGTTTATCTTGCAATCTTCCCTTTTTTGTCTCATTGTCCCTCTTTTCTTCTCCTGTTTCCCACCTTTTCTGTCACGTTTTGTTGTTCCGACTTCCATCTATTTGTCTCGTTGTCCCTCCTTTTCTCTTTAGTTTTTTCCGACTCATGTGACTCTTTATCTGTTCCGTTTTTCTTTTCCTATCACGTTTTTCCAGTCCTGATATTCCTCCTATTTTCTTCTTTACTTATTTTTTCCCTTGTTTTTTTCTCGTTTGCAGGTCCGTTTTTCCTTACCTGTTTCATTTTTCTGTTTTATCTCTATTCTTTTTTTACCCAAACTGCTTTTTCCTGTTACGGGATAAATCGTTTTTCGTTTTCGTTTGGAAGAATAATTCTTCCTCTTATTATGTCCTGTTTTTCTACCTTTCTGTCATATTTTGTATCTTTTATTTCCGTTTTATCCTTTTTGCTTTTCGTTATCATTTGTTTCCTGTCTCGGCAGGGCAGGGAAGGTTGAGTTTCTATTATTCTGTTCTCGTTTCTCAATTTTCCGGCTCAGGTATTTTCTCGTTGACGTCTTTATCTTTATCGTTTTTCTTCCTTTTCTCGTTGGTACTTTCTTTTTCAGTCCAGTCTTCTTTTTTGCCTCGTGTTCCTTATTTTTTCTCTTTTTGAGGCCCGTTTTGTCGCGTTTTTGCTTTTGGTTATTTTTATTCATTCCAGTTATTTTCTTTTTCTCTCTCTCTCGCGTTTTATTGTTTCTTTCTCCATCCAGTTTGTTCAGTTTCTGACACATTTTCCCCTGTACTCTTTACCATTTTTCTGCTTCTGTCTCATTAATAGATGACCTAGGGTGAATGAAAAAATAAATATTAAATTAAACCTGATGGCTTTAGAAATATATCGTGAAGACTGCCAGAAATTTCAACAGGTCATTGTATTTCTTACTACAGATGTGCTATCATAGTAGAACTAAACGAAATTATCTTCTGTAAAAACGTAGGTAGGTATGGTTTTAATTTACCTTCCGGGCCGTTGTTTTCTACCATGGTTTATCTTTCTTTTCTATAGAAGCATTTCATAGACAAAAATGTTATGTTCAAACGTATCATGTCAGTTTGAACGTAACTTTCTCTTGCATAACCTTAGTTTAATTTCTTGTGCATGATGTAGCACTGAGAGTACCTCAAACATCCTTCTTTCTTAACTAAGGAGGGGTTCAAACTACTATCAGAATATGCTTCTTAGCCAATACATACACATTTTGTATATTACTTTCATCTTAAGAACTTTCCTCGTACTCAAAAACCTAGGCATTCAAATTTTCACGCCGAACGGTTCAGTAGTTTCCGGCATGGGATTCTTCTTCTTCAGCAGCATAGAGCCGAGGTGGCTCGTGCTGTTTCAAGCACTCGTCTCCATTCAACTCGGTCTTGGGCCACTCGTCGCCAATTTCCTAGTCGTCTCAGAAGTCGCAAATCGCTCTCGACCTGGTCGAGCCATCGTGCACGTTGGGCCCCCCTGTTCCTGGTGCCGGTGGGGTTGTTGAAGAGGACTGTTTTCGTCGCACAGTCGTCCGGCATCCTTACGACGTGTCCGGCCCACCGTAGCCTGCTAACTTTCGCTAGATGTACGATGGGAGTCTCCCCAAGCAGTGCCTGTAGCTCGTGATTCATACGCCTCCGCCACTCTCCGCTTTCAGTTTGTACTCCGCCAAATATCGTCCGCAGCACTTTCCGCTCAAACACGGCAAGGGCGCGTATGTCCTCCGTAAGCAGCGTCACGGCTTCAAGTCCATAAAGAACTACTGGTCTAATAATGGTTTTGTACATTATTAGCTTCGTCCGGCATGGGATACATGCCACATTATACCCCAGCTTGGACACGCCAGTGGATGCTTTCCACTGGTTATCGGTGTCTTCCAGATAGTTTGCGTAGACTTGCTCGACAGCAACTGACCGCACTGCGGAGAGGTAGCCCTTGTTTTATTCCAACACATTTCAAGTACAATTTAAGTCTGTCCCATTTTTCAAGTTTTGCCATTTCATTACTTACGTAAACGAACCTTTTCATCGATTGTTACCTTGATGAACGGTGGATCGGTTTCTTTTGCAGTGGATCGAAAAATCAGTTAACATGTCTGGACATGGAAAAAGGCAATGGAACAGCCTTGTTTAATTCGTGCTGGTCTCGAGTTCCCGGTACGTCTTGCCACTTATGCCGCTTGTTACAACAAAAAATCTTGTTATTACTACAAACGTAAGAACAAATTAATTTACATTTAGTGTAATGTCATTATTGCCCAAGCTGGTATATTAACGAATATTCAAGCCGTTCTTTTGCTAAAGAAAACCTGAAGGAAAGAGTTTTTGAATTTTCGAACAAATTTCGAAAACAAGATGTCTGAGACTTTTGTTTAAAGTATTAAATAAACAAAAAATTTATACGATTTCTCCATACCTGGATGAGTAATAATCTTCGTCCTTCTTTAGCAGTGTCAATCATTTCCAGTTGCTATGGATTTTAAATCATGAATTTCTTACTCTAGCCATCAGTAACCAATGTCAATTCACCTTCTGTTTTTTTATACGACAGACTTCGCAGCCAGCTGTTAGAGTGCAGGACAATTGCAGGGCCAGTTGCTACGATCCTATTGACTCTAACAGCCTCTCCCAGTCGAGATTCGAACATACGACAACTGGCTTATTAGGCCAGCGTCATACCTCGAAGCCAACTGGGAGGCTATCCCAAGCAACAATGTGAGTTTTATTGTACTCTTATGGTGGTCTTCAAGACCAATTTTGGTCTTAAATGCCATCATAAGACTATAATAAAACCCAAATTGTTACTTGGGTATGACATATATGATATTTCAAAAATAAAAAGTAACTTAGTGACTTTAGTGGTTTTTCGGTTCAAAAAGTGACTAGCTTGAAGAAAGTGGCCAAATCACTAAGAAGTGACTAATTGTTAGCCCTGGAAGAGAACTTGGAGTTTGGAGACTTCATAAAGAAGTAGCTGCGACTGGATCTGGTTACGGACTCTACGCATGCTACCACTCTCGGACGCTTTTGCGTCGATCTAGCGTTTACGAACATTCAGTTGGAGAGTAGGAGTCATGACTTTTCTCTCATCGACCGGTTCTGCATCCATCGTTGTTGGAAGGTGAATCCCATCGTCATAAAAAAACGGTCCTTTTCAGGGTCATCAAATTATTTCAGAAGTGTTACTAAAATATTGAAAATCTTGAAACAGCCAGATTAACGTAGTTCTACGTCAACTAACCCCTCTAGTTTTTCTCCTTTATATAACATTTGAAAATCCCTGCCACGTGGATTGTTAATTAATTGTTAATAGCATAACTTGCTTTTATTGCACGCTCTTACCAAGTTGAACCGTTTGCAGTGTTTGCGAATTTCTCATCAGTATCGTTTTGAACGTCAAAATGCCTCAAGTGCGAACGTCACTGGAAGAACTGGAGCGGATCATTTACTGGCAGCAGTGGATTCTCAAGCTAACTGGAATCCACATTCACAGTGCGGACTTTAAATTCGGTTTCATGACCTGGATTACGATACTTACGGCAGCATTTTTCACGGGAATACACATCGTAGATATGTACCTTTTTCGAGAAGACCTGTTTAATTTCACCTTTGTGCTGGTTACCTTCTGTTACTGCGCAATCGGATGGGCTAGACTTTGGGTTGGCTTTAAGGAATCCAAATCAATCTCATCGTTGGTGTCGATAGCTGTGGCAGCGCACAGAAATGGTTCTGTAGGTGGGTTTGAGCAAAACATTTTAAACAGTTTCACCAAACTTCTGAAACAAGCTGTCATTATCTACACCGTATTGTTCCTTGGAGGATGTACAGTTTGTGTACTTTTGCCAGTTGTCATTTATTTATGGAATGGCAATGTTTTGTTGCCTTTTGGAGTTATCCTGCCATTTGTGGATTCTAGCACGCGTACAGGTTATCAGATTAATTATATCTATCAGGTCATATGCACGCTGCATTTTCCACCAGAAGTGGCCGCCACTCAAAATATGTATTTCGTGTTAGTCTTCAACATTTGCATAGAGTATGACATGCTTGTGTTGAAACTAAGCGAATTAGATGAAATGATTAACAACAACATTGAGGGAAGTCTGAATGATTCGATTCATAATAAGCTGGTTGATATTATTCGTTACCATCAGCGGGTGAATGAATTCGTTTCGAAGTTGGAGGAATTGTTCTCTCATCAGCTGTTTTTGGAAATCACCATCGACGCTTTGCAGATTGTTTTCACCTTGTTTGTTTTGCACATAGTAAGTTTGTTCGATAACCTGCTGGCAAACGATTTGAATTAAAAACATTTTCTTTTTTAGGATTTCTGGATGCCCGGTTACTTGGTGATCCTGGTTGCGACCTTTCAGCTGTTTCTCTACTGCCTCTTGGGAACGTTAATCGAAATTAGAACCGATTTATTTTCGAAGCGTATCTACACTGTTAACTGGCATAAACTAATGAAAAGGGAGCAGAAGATCGCACAATTTATGCTCCTGGCATCTCAGAAACCACGTCATTTGACGTATGGAAGGCTGATGCAGTTGAATGTGAACTTTTTCCAATCGGTAATTTTGTCGAAAGAACATTTGTGCAACTAACAAATTCTTTGTTATTTTGAAACAGATTTACCGAAAGATCTATTCGGTATTTATGATGTTACAAAACATGAACGAGTGAGATCTTCGGCAAGTTTATGGATACTGAACAATTCATACTTACAGATTCTTTTGGGAAAATGTCTCAGCTACTTTGATGTTTGTAGATATGTAAAATTGTTAATGTTTGTTAAATTATAAATCATACAATCAAGCACCAAGCAGTTAAGAACAAAGCAAAAAAAATTCGAATGTTTGTTAGGACAATTATATGATATTTACATCAATAAAACTTTAAAATAGAACTAAAAGGAACAAAACTAAAAAGGCCAGATTACTATTTATTCTACTAGGCTACCTTTGTCCAATTCGCACGAACACCAGACTAAAAACGGAGGCTAGGAGTATAGGGTTACAAATCAATGCGTCGGAAACTAAATATAAGGTAGGAAGAGGCTCCAGAGGGGAAAGCAACGTTTGCCTCCCACGGACAGTGACTATTGATTGCGATGAACTGGAAGTGGTCGATGATGATCTCTGGTCACAGTAGACAATAATTCGAGTAATAGATCCTACGACCCATTCAAGTTGGAAATTGATCCTTCTTTTCCCTCCGCAAGATGCTTCGTTCTGGGAGCATACGCCGCACCGTGGGATGAAACCCAAATCTAGGTGGACCAAAGTAATTACGCTAAAACCGTTAGTCCTAGGTATATAGTATGTTCGGAGTAAATTTGTTATTTTAACTTACGCATTTTTTGGTGTATATGACATTAGGGTGACCATCATAGTAAGCGAGTGCAAAATATAAACTTTTTTATGGCTTAAGTAAGCTGAATAAAATGTTCAGCAAAGTTAAAGAGCATTAAATTTTAAGTAACTTTGGTAAAAAAAAAATTAAAGTTCTATCTCTTATGGTTGACTATTTTCGGTGGAGTACAAACGGAAAGCGGAGAATGACGGAGGCGAATTAACTACGAGCTACAGGAACAGCTTGGAGAGATTCCCATCGTACGCTTGAAAGATTACGGTGGACCGGCCACGTCACAAGGATGCCGCACGACCGTACAGTGAAATCCGTTCTCTGCAAGAACCCCACCGGCACCAGGCTCGACCAGGTTGGAGCCGACTTGCGTGTGTCGAGACGCGCAACGAATTGGCGACGAGTAGCACAGCACCAAGTACAATGGAGAGGAATCCTTAATACGGCAAGAGCCACCCCGGCTCTCGGCTGCTAAAGTAAGTAAGTAATTAACGACTACCGGTGGAGTGGAAAGACGGGGTTATTTGCCCTATCTGCAAGAAAGGCGATAAGCTGGATTGAGAGGACTACCGAGCGATTACTATCCAGAATACCGCCTAGAAATGACTTTCCTAAGTCATCTTCCAGCGACTATCGCCAAAAGCCAATAGATTCGTCGGAAATTATCAGGCCGGTTTCATGGAGAGTCGGTCTACAACGGACCAAGTCTTCATCCTGCGGCCAATCCTCCAGAAATGCCGCAAATTTCGGGTCCCCACGCATAACCTGTTCATTGATTTCAAAGCCACAAATGATAGTGTAAACCGACAAGATCTAAGGAAAATTCAGGACGAAAACGTTTTTCCGGGTAAGCTTACCAGACTTAACATGGCTACGATGGATGTGTAACTGACGGGGTTGTAACTACCCAGCACTTACGAGACCCCCTAAATCAAGCCTCAGGGACGGCAAACGTTCGTGACTTATTGTCAAGAAAACACTTGAAAACCTTCTGCTCAAACTATTCCCTTTATTGACGGATTTTCCCTTCGGTAACCCCTACCTTTTGGTTTCGGGGTTTCACTTCCGACGGAGATGCTGACCGGGATCCAATTGCGATCAGATCGGCGACGTTGGAGCACGGGGTTCGGTGGGCTACTCCCGGCGTTCCGGCTGCGGGTACACTTAGCGTTCTGGGCAAGCGCGATGGCGACGACGCGGCGTTTCTGCAATGGGGTCGATGGTAAGGACGCTCTCTCAGCTTCGGGGTTGACGGATCTGGTCCCCGAAGGGGGACATCCAAATCCACATGGGCAACTTCAACGCGAAGATTAGCTTAAACAACGCGGACCTTGAACGCGTCATGGGACGCCATGGCCTAGGAGAGATGAGCGAAAACGGGGAGCTCTTTCCAGAATTCTGTGCTAATAACAACATGGTCATTGGTGGATCACTCTTCCCCCATAGACCAGTACATAAAGTCACGTGGGTTTCCCGCGACGGCCGAACAGAAAACCAAATCGACCACATCTGCATCAGCCGGAAATGGCGAAGGAGCCTTCTTGATGTACGCAACAAACGCAGCGCTGTTATTGCATCCGACCATCATCTTGTTATCGCCGAGATACGTCTGCGCGTCGCATGTGTCCAACGACGGGAGGAGAAAGTTGGGTGCCGCTACGACGTTGGCCGATTGGAGAATCCTAAGGTGAAAAGGGCTTTTGTCATACAACTTGAATCTCGAGCCTCGGATTTGCCGCCTGGTAGAACCGTCGAAGAGCAATGGACCGGCATCAAGAACGCCTTCATCACGACCAGTGATGAAACCCTTGGCAAAGCGCGCAGCAGGCGGGGCGAGTGGTTTTCGGATGAAACTTGGAGGAAGATCGATGAACGGAGAGAGGCGAAAGCCGGCATTGAGCAAGCGCGAACCAGATCGACTAAGACAGCTGCCCGTCAACGATACGCCGAACTGGAGAGGGCTGTTAAACGTGCTTGTAGGCGGGATAAAAGAGCCTGGACTAACTCCCTAGCCACAAGGAGAAACCGCCGCCGCCAATGGTGATATGCATTTGTTGTACGATATTTCTCGCCGCCTTAGTGATGCCATGATGATTACAAAGATGCCGCTAAAGGACAGAGTTGGTCAGCTATTGACTGACCGTACAGAACAGCTTAAGCGATGGACTGAACATTATGAACAACTCTTCCGAGTTTCTCATGCCAGAGACCAACAAAACCAGCAGCGTATGACGCCTACAGTTCGTCGAATCAATCGCGTGAACTCTGAGGCGCCATCGCTGGATGAAATTGTAGCTGCCATCAAGAGTATGAAATCCAATAGAGCGCCAGGGATAGATCGTATATCAGCCGAAATGCTCAAAGCTGACCCATCTTTGTCAGCCTAGATGATGCATCGGCTTTTCAGCAATATTTGGGAAACCGCAACTTTCCGGTGGACTGGATGCAGGGCATATTAGTCAAAGTCCCTAAGAAAGGAGACCTAACTGAATGCGATAACTGGCGTGGCATCACGTTGCTCTGTATTACTCTCAAAATACTCTGGAAGGTAATCCTCAACCGGATCCAGGAGAACATCGACGCTACTCTCCGGCGGCAGCAAGCTGGATTCCGTGCTGGCCAATCATGTCTAGACCATATCACAACGCTCCGCATTATATTGGAGTAGATCAACAAATTCCAGGACTTTCTTCTGCTGGTGTTCGTTGACTTCGAAAAGGCGTTCGACCGACTAAACCACGAAAACACCTGGGGCGCACTTAGGCATAGAGGAGTTCCAGATAAGCTAGTCCATCTCATCGAGGCTCAGTACGAGGCGTTCTCGTGCAAGGTTTTGCACGACGGTGTCTTGTCCGACCCCATAAGGGTTACTGCTGGCGTGAGACAGGGCTGCATTTTATCACCGCTTCTGTTTCTCATCGTTATGGATGAGTTGATATAGTTGGAGAAATTGACAGTAGTCCAAATCGAGGATTGCCTTGGAATCCTATAACGAAGAAGCAGCTAAATGACCTCGACCTAGCCGACGACATTGCCTTGGTCGCACAACGCTGAAACGATATGCAGAGCAAGTTAGATGACCTCTCCGAGAACTCCCAGGCAGCAGGTCTTACAGTCAATGTAGCGAAAACTAAGTCTATGGTAGTGAACACTGACAATTCCACCAACTTCACAGTAGCGGGACAACAAGTTGAGCCAGTAGACACCTTTCAATATCTTGGTAGCCAAACAACGCCCGATGGTGGTACCAAGACTGATACAGCCACACGGATCAGGAAGGCCAGGGGTGCCTTTGCAGGTCTGCGAAACATTTGGCGCTCAAACCAGATCACTCTACGTACGAAACCCCGAATCTTTAATTCAAACGTGAAATCCGTGCTGCAGAATGCCTGCGAAACGTGGTGCGTCTTAGCGGAGATAACGCAAAAACTGCAGGTATTCATTAACCGGTGCCTGCGATACATCATTCGTGCCTGGTGGCCTGATAACTGGATATCCAATGAGGAACTCCATCGTCGGTGTCACAACGGCCGAATTCGTGAACGTAGGTGGAAGTGGATCGGACACACCTTGCGGATAGGAGCGAACAAGGTTTGCAGAGAAGTACTCGACTGGAATCCACAAGGACAACGTAGGAGAGGTAGACCCAGAGGCTCATGGCGAGGGAGCTTAGCCAAGGACATCCGGACTGTACCTGTCCTGGCGACAGGTAAAAGCCATGGAGGGTAACCGTCAGCAGTGGAGATCTCTGACTTGATCCCTTTGTTCTGCCGGACCGGCGGACATGGACACATTAGTAAGTAAGTAAGGTTTAAGGCGGTCAAGGTCGGGAGTGTGGTAGAAGAATTTCTGAATAGCCAAACCTTTTGTTTGCTTTGCTATACACGACTTTCCTTTCCTTCTTCAAGTATTTGTGTCTTTCACTTCTGTTTTCCTTTAGAAGGGCCAACGACCTTTCTTTCACCGACCTTTCTTCGCGCCCAGAACCCTATTCTCTCTCTCTGGCTAATCGGTTTCTTACCATTCTCAATCCACACTAGCTTCACTCTATTTTTCCGCCCCCTGATGGTTCCAGTCAATTTATCGACGTGGACGCTGTCGGCGGAACATTTGAGGCGGTGGACTATCACTACACCAGGTTAAACCGCGTAGCAGAGAAGATTGGGTTGAAGATAAATAGGTACATCTAAAACGAAGTACATGCTGGCGGGCGGGACCGAGCGCGGCATGTGGCATGTGAAAGTTTTCTAGGGCAAGAATATTTTCTATGGTAAATAAGGACCCCTCCCCACTTTAAGAGGGGGGGCTCCTATACAAACGAAATACAAATTTCCTCATAACTCGAGAACTAATCAAGCAAATGGAACAAAATTTGGCACGTGGCTGTTTTTGGAGACAAATTTTTTTTCTATGATAAATTGGGACCCCTCCCCACTTTATGAAGGGGTGCTCCTACACAAATGAAATGCAAATTTCCTCATAACTCGAGAATTAATTAAGCAAATGGAACCAAATTCGGCATGTGAAAGTTTTCTAGGGCATGAATATTTTCTATGGTGAATTAGAACCCCTCCCCACTTTAAGAGGGGGGGCTCCTATACAAACGAAATACAAATTTCCTCATAACTCGAGAACTAATCAAGCAAATGGAACCAAATTTGACACGTGGGTGTTTTTGGAGACAAAATTTTTTTTATGATGAACTGGGACTCCTCCTCACTTTAGGAAGAGGGGCTCCTATACAAATGAAATACAAATTTCCTCATAACTCGAGAGCTAATCAAGCAAATGAAACCAAATTTGGCATGTGAAAGTTTTCGAGGGCAAGAATATTTTCTATGATGAATTAGGACCCCTCCCAACTTTAAGAGAGGGGGCTCCTATACAAACGAAATACAAATTTCCTCATAACTCGAGAACTAATCAAGAAAATGGAACCAAATTTGGCACGTGGGTGTTTTTGGAGACAAAAATTTTTTCTATGATGAATTGGGACCCCTACCTACTTTAGGAGGTGGGCCTCCTATACAAATGAAATTCAAATTTACTCATAACTCGAGAACTAATCAAGCAAATAGAACCAAATTTGGCAAGTGGAGGTTTCTGGAGGCAAAAATATTTTCTATGGTGAACTAGGACCCCTCCCAACTTTAAGAGGGGGTGCTTCTACACAAATGAAATTCAAATTTCCTCATAATTCGAGAACTAATCCAGCAAATGGAACCATATTTGGCACGTGGGTGTTTTTGGAGGCAACCATTTTTGCTATGATGAATTAGGACCCCTTACCTTTTTAAGAGAGGGGGCTCTCATACAAACGAAATACAAATTTCCTCATAACTCTAGAACTAATCAAGTAAATGGAACCAAATTTATCATGTGGGTGTTTTTGTAGGCAAGAATATTTTCTATGGTATATTTTCAATGGATTTCCCCACTTTAAGAGGGGGGGGGGGCTCCTATACAAATGAAAAACAAATTTCCTCATAACTCGAGAACTAATCAATCAAATGGAACCAAATTTGGCATGTGGGAGTTTTAGATGGCAGAAATTTTTTCTATGGTGAATTACGACTAGGGTTGTCGGTATTGGGCGCTTTTGGTGAAAACCGGTATTTCGGTATTGGCGTAGAAAATACCGGTAATACCGGTAAAATACCGGTATTGGCAGATTATTCGAAATCAATAGAAATGTCGATGTTTTTCAGTAAATTTTCTTATTTTGAAACTTTAGCTTCAGTATTGTTGCATAGCAAAGTAGAATTTAAGCAGATATAATACTCTTAGCGATTTAATTCCCTTATTAGAACGAATTTTATTGCCAACACTTCCAACAATTGAAAAAACTTCCACTTTCATCGATGTCTGGCGAACAACGGCACATCAGGAATTTTCCTCTCATTTCTTAAAATTTATATAGGGAAACCCGCCTTTAATTATTTACAAAATATCTTGTATTGTAGCTTCCAGCATAATTAATGCCCCGGTCTCCTACAGCCTCTCAACAATTTTTTCTCCATCCCCAAAACCGGAACTCCTGCATAACGTCATCCTCTTCATTATCGTGCACAAATACCTTCTCTTCTCTGTTATCAATCCCACTAATCGAATATAGTGGGATGCAGATTTCATCTCCTTGTTTAATTAATGTATCACTCGAAAGACTTGAAAAATATTCCAAATTCTTCCCTGGCAGATCCTTTGATGGCAAGAATGCTCAAAAAGCGCGAAGATCCCCGTATCTTGATCAGAGCCCGGTATCGTCGAAACAAATAAATAAAGCTAACTTTCCCTTACCTTCGCTTCATACATGTAGGGACTGGTTTCATTTGTTGAACAGAACGTTTTAAGCAAGCTTCAGCTGAAGCTACTGACTATGTCAAATGACGACGATTGACAGTCAGGCACGAGTTGTCGATTTTTAGTAGATTAATCATAATATGCGTTAAATTGTAGGAAATGTTACTCAAAATCAATTCAACTGCATTCAAAGTCTAGGCTGACCTTTTTCTGAATATTTGATAAAAAAATGCAAATCTCGTGTAACTTTTCAAAAGGACCTAAGTAACAATGAGAGATTCTCTTTGTGCCTCTTCTCTTTCGCTTGCCATGACGATGCAAATGCATTTTGAAACTTCAGCTTAGCATGAATAGGTTGCAGCGTCATTATTTAGCTAAATTTTAAGAAAATTTTCGTTGAAAGACGTTTCTGTCGCCGTAATAATTAGAAGAGAGCGACCCCAAAGAGAGTCTCTCAATATTACTTATGTCCTTTTGAAAAGTTGAAATAAAACTTTAAAATCGGTCGTCATGATGAAGTGAAAATCGTTTCAATGACGCTGATTGAAGCCAGTTTTGAAACGAAGCGGCGCTGCTTGTGTTGAAACTGAAGCTTCATTACTTCATTGTTGAATAACAATTTACTATTGTAAGTGATGTTTCTGGGTTCCTGATCTTAACTTAAATTACGTAGTCGTGCTAACGTAAGAACTAGAATGACTCTTAAATGCCTTTGGATGGACACTTTACTTTTTGTTCTTAGAAAGTATAAAAATTACCTTTTTGCCGACCGGTTTCGGGTAAGTAGTTACCCATCTACGGGGCTGAGTCCAACTAATTATGTTGATGAGAGCAGCTACAGACTTTGTTAAGCCGAAGAGCGGCGATACTATTGGAGCATCATCCTCGTTCATCAGTGGCCGCTCAGCTGTGAGGATGTGTAATGACCCCCACGCATTCAAATGTGATGATTTTCGTACATTTTTTAAAAGTTTAGCACTATTCCAGTTTATCACATGTTCACTGCTAATGGCATGCATTGCCACACTGGAGTCATTAGTACGTTTATTCCTGATCTTGTTTCCTAATCTTGTTTCCTGATCTTGTTTCCTTAATTAATTATTTGAGAGCTTCGAATAATTTGGTGGCTTTTGAATATCAAGTTGTTCAAAAATAAATTGAAACGCGACGTCTGGCTCATACAATGAAACATTTTTACTGCAAGGTTACTCTACTGTGCGTTAAACGGGTTCAAGAGCTATAATTATTTGACCCACAATTTCACTCTCTTCATTGTTAGTAGTCGAAGAATCTCGTCGGCATTAACACCAAGTTGTTTTTCTAAGAGTTTTATCATCTTTTATCAAATTTAGTTCTTATTCGAATAAGGAGTTGGAAAAAACAAGCAGATTAGAAAATACCGGAAATACCGGTTTTTTGCCTTTCCAAAACCGGTATTTCGGTATCCAAAAATTGGCCGGTACTACCGGTTTCGGTACTACCGGTACTACCGGTTAGACAGCCCTAATTACGACCCCTTCCCCTTTTAAGAGGGGAGCTCCCATACAAATGAAATTCAAATTTCCTCATAACTCGAGAACTAATCAAGCAAATGGAACCAAATTTGGCATGTGGGAGATTTTGGAGTCTTGAATTTATTTTACGATAGTTAGAGACCTCTCACCCCTGTGGTAGGGGGATATGAACTCTCATACAAATAAAACAGAAATTTTTGCGAAACTCAAAAACTAATCGAACTCGAGAAATTCGAGACTCTTCCATAAAACATTAGTCAATACAAGACCACAAAAACTATCTATAGTAACACTAGATCATTCAGGACGAGACGGTCGCGAGTGTTGCCGGTGACCCGCCGTCGGAAGCGCCGCCCACTGGGGGGCTTGCAAAACTCGAGATTGTGACAAAGATCATCCGAGATTCATGATTTATGTGCAACACAGGTTAATTTGTGGCAATACGAAGTTTGTCGGGTCAGCTAGTGGCCATATAAGCAGAACGCTCGCTGTCTATCGCAGAGCAGCTTCCACATGCCTTCGTGTGCATTCGTATGCGTTCGTGTGCTTTCGTGGAAAAAAGCGACTCGCTACGCCACCGCCAGGTTCGCTAGTATCTGTAGAAATTAGCATGTACGTGTTTGGATATCAACTTCCACTTCTGTTCTGTGCTAAAAGTGAAGGCCGGCCTTACTCGTTAGCGAGATAAAAATACAACCTGGTCGACTGTGAAATGAGAAGAACCCTCACAATTTCTGTAGTCGTTCTCGCGAAGTATCAATATTCTGGAAAATTTGCACAAAACCCAAACGCCCAACCAGCACGAGAGTAATTCGAAAATAATTACATTTTAATCCCCACTTCCTGGCTAACGATTTGCGAGCTGTTAGCACCGGAAACTCCCCTAAAAGTTGCTCGAAATCTGCTACTGGCATAGCAATTGCAGCACAATTGTATCGTTTTTAGCATAGCTTCGTAGTTCAGTTCAGTTGTGAAATATATGCAATATGAAAAATGAATAACTCGTAGAATGTGGCTGTGGTTGTGGCGCAATATTAATTTGATGTATAGTTTTGCATATCTGTATCGTATGCAACAGTTGAAACGAAACGTGGTTTCAGGATAAAGTTGGTTAGCTTCTAAATGGTAAAGCCGAATGGTAAAGTTCTGCCAGAAACGTTATACAAATGGAATTTTTTATTTTTTATTTATAGTATTTTACATTACAATTTAAAGCAGCAGCATGTTATTGTCGAAACTAAACTAAAATGATTAATTTTGTGAGAGATTACCCGTAAGATTCCGCAATATAAAAAAAATATTGTAACTTAAATTTTATGTTCTAAACTGAGCTCTCTACTAGTCGCCCAACATCGTCTTCAGATTAAAGCTAGAGCGAAGAACATCCTATGCGGTATTCTTCTATATTCCCGTCGTCCCTGGAACAAACCCTGAAGCGATTGCATGTACACATACACAGGCGAAGCGAAGCAAGAACCAGAAAATTACACAAAAATGAAAGACAAATGAAAACAACAACATAACATTGCCGGCTAATTCCTTCAAGTGACCGGCATACGTGGTGCACTCGCAGTCGACGACGACAGGAACCAGCAGCGCAGGACGGAGAAACATGTGAAGCTTTCAGGAGCACTCGTTCGTGTGTTAAAGTAAGGTAGGTTCCCCCTGTTTGTCGCTAGATGCACTGATGGACTGATTAAGGATCGTGGAACAAATGAAGTCGCCGAAAAATTCTGCATGTCAAACAAAATCAAAGTAAACTATAAAATTGCGAATTCAGCGTGCAAGCCTACAGAAATTCCTGCAGCACCCAATACTAGCCACCTATACCCTATCTTAGAAGCTACTCAAACCGTTCCCCGCGGCGGTGAAGTTAAAAATGCAAGTCTCGATTCATTGTTGTTTACATTGCTGAACTGTGCTGAGCCCATATGCCCCCATCATTGGGTGCCATCGCCAAAGCAGGAAGCAATGGCTGCAGGATTCTGCAAGGTTTCTCTTCAATGAACACTGTTGTGCCGCGAGGCCGTGCGTCGGAAGGTAGGGCTTTTTTTCGTCTAATGAGGAAACGACAACTTTTTCCCTTCGGTATGTGGAGCGAGTTTTCGAAACAGTGAGGAAATTTAAAGCTCTTTAGTGGTATGGTATTGATTAAGTCATCCTACGTGAAAATCAAATAGATATCTAATTTTTCTGTTTAAGATTTCTATTCTGTAGATGCTTTTACTTATTTTGAAAGTTTTTTATACTGCTGTAAAATACTATTTTTCGAACTTCAAGGAATCACATCATACGTTCGTTAATTTCAAGGCAGCATACGATTCAGTTGGACACGAACAGTTATGGTAGATTTTGCAAGAGAATCTTCCCGGATAAACTTACGCTACTAAGAGAAGCTACCATGAATCGTCTGATGGGTTAGCGTAATTCGGGGATACTCCCGAGTTCCATCCAGGCACTCAGGGGAATCAGTAACATTAGCACCGACAGGGGGAACATCTGCGCTGCCAGTAGTGAGTTTCCTCTAAAGAAGTTGAACTGCGTAGGGTCAGATCTAACAAATCTGGGTTGGCTGAGATTCTAGATAACTTTAGTTTGTTGGCTTTGTCGTTAATAGCCATATTGTTAACAAAATGAAAGAGGGCACTCAGTTGGTTGTTAAAATAAGGAAACCACTCCTACTTATGTTGATGTTCAAGCGTGTTGCTATCAAGCCCATTACGGCTAATTTTATGGATGCTTATCTACCGAATACCGATACTGAAAATTACACCAGTTATCTTCGTTGCAGCTTGTAGGATCATCAGCTATCGAACGCTTATCCAAAACTTTTTAGATTTATTTAAATGCATTGTTAGTAAAGTTTAGCTATAAGTGCGATTTGTTTCGATTCATTTCGAAAAACTTTTTTTATTGGTCATTTATGTAAACCACTGTAATCGATAGGAAGCATTGCGAAAAGGTTCACTGAAGGGTAATCAATTTTCAATAAATTCCTCCGGTGCTAACATACTCTATGGTAAATAACAAAAAGGGAGATTTCCCAACTCCTAGCTAGGGTGGAAGAATGAGACACAACAGCAGACTCAAATTCCAACAGGGAAAATGTCATTTAAATCCCTATAAATAACTTTTCGATTATTTCGCTCTTGGTATTGATAGGTTTTCTTCCGGAAAGTTAAGCTGGGAAAAGCAGCCGGAAAGAGGATTATTTTCGATCCAAAGTTAGGTTCATATTTTTGCTTCCGACTCTGGGGGGAAACATTTTTGAGCTGCCTCCATTCTAAGGCAGTTTTCGTCAACATCATAATCTGTGGAGGAATCGATTCCGTAACGATTGTGCTCAAGTGCCATAATTGGTACGTACTTTGGTTTGACTCGCGCCGTCCTTGTCCGGATTACGACGGCAAGCAAAATGTGAAATATTATGAATTGAATTCAACATAACGAAGTACTGAACAGTCTGAAAATGTACTTCTTTGATTCTATCCAATCATTTGAAGGCAACTACTAATGTGCATTATTAACGACGGAGCTTCAATTATTACCATAAACACTATATCACAACACGGTAATTCCATCGAACCCATCGTATCGTGATCGTATCGTCGGTCGTATCCTGATACTGTCACTGACCCCGTAAGAGGCTTACCATTTCAGTCTAGCCGCTGAAATCCCTGCTTTGATATTACTGTAATTTATCAACGTCATCGCATTTGCGCTTAACAGCAGCTGCTCCACAGCAACGGCAGCAGCAGCAG